>NW_010251880.1:0-27270 GCF_000690775.1 Eurypyga helias | reverse complement strand
AAAGACATGATGTAGTAATCATGGCATAGGGACCACAGGAGATAAAGGATGAACTGGACATAAGGTTAATAGTTTACTTGATTTTGAATAGATTTCAGTTCAGAGCACTGTGCATGAGACTTTCTCCCCCCCCCTCCCCCTTGTGTATCGACTCAGAAAGTTGGAGGAAAAAATCCATTATCATTAACATTTTAATAAGTAATATAGAAGATGTATAGAAGTACCTTTTAAAATAAATTTAAGATAGTTCAGTTTGTATGCAGAAAAAAGTCATACCACAGTTTTTCATTGTATGAAGTATTAATGAAGCATTTTAGCACGTTATCTTCTTTTTATCCACTTAGTGAAGATTACAGTTTTCTTTTTATGTCTATCAAATATTCAAAGCAAGTGTTTTTTTGTTTTTATGAAAACACTAAGACCATCATCATGAAGCATGATTTAAAGATTTTGGGGGTTTGTCCTTTTTCACTTTTTGATAAGAAATTTATCATGTTGCACGTAACATTTCTGTAGATATATTGATAACAGTTAAGTGACTAACAACAAGTGGTTCTGCTACTTCTGGCTTATGTGGAGCCACCGTAGTACTGCAGAATGGAGGAAAAAACAGTTGAATGACTCCAAAGTTGGCCATTTCTTAAGAAATAATAATTGTAGAGTCTGATTGTATTATTTAGAAATACTTTGATATTTTCAAAAAAAGGACATACAATTTCAAACTGAGAATATACACCTTGATGCAGAGATACATTCTGGGGTTGTTTGAAATGCATCATTGTAGTGATTCTTAGGAGAAAACTATGCAGATTCTGAAAACAACTTACTATCATTGCAACTTACTGAAGTTGTACCTTTAAACAAAATTTGTATCAATGAGTTTGCATTATTTGCTTTTAAATATGACTAAATCATGGCTAAATAGCTCTATTGACCTATTTACAGGTATGATTTCCAAGCTGGATTTTCAGCAAAGAATATTTATTTGATGAGTTTTCAGTAAGTGGGAAAGACTTTCTCCTTTCTGCGTCTAATTCCCATTTTTATGCCTATTTCTTTCTGCCCTACTATTCCATAGGTAATATCACTTACACCAACAGTGGTGAATGATCCTCATCGCTGGTTAGCAGAAACAAAGGTAATAGTCATACCTCCTGAAATTTTGCTGAATAACCTGATATCCAACTTTTACAGTACTTAAAGGGGAAAAGGCAAAATACAAGAGCATTCCTTTGAAGTAATTCTGATATTCCCAGAATGTTATATCTACTGATGGAATAATTTTCCAAATTTTGCTATCAACAAGAAATAGCTGCCTCTGTAGCAAAATAAATGGCAATGCTGTTTTTACATAAATGCATTTCTTGTAACTGCAATGATAGCCTTTCAGTCTGTTTCAATTATTTTCGGAGAAGAAAAATATGAGAACATACTCAGCAGGTTAAGTTTCTCTTACAGGTTATAACAAGGAGGAAAATTACTTTAAGTAAGGCTGTTTGTTCGATCTAAAGGATATTAGATGGGATTATTGGAAAATGAACTATTTGCTTTCCCCCTTTGAAGCTTTTGAATCCTATAATGTGGGTGCACACATGCTTGATAACTGCTTCAAAGTGATGAGTGGTAACTCCCCCAGTTCACACACACAAACCCATTTCTTATCCAATATCTTTTAAGGAGTAAGTTTCTCATGATCAAAGTAGATCATGAGAAATTATAGAAGACAGGCATTTTTCTGCTTCATGTAAAAAGGTCATAGCCACAGCAGGATTGAAAAATTGCATGTAAGATAAATTAAGGTTATTGCTGATATGTGGTCTATGGAAGACTTGTGGACCAAGAAAGACTGCCACTGGAGAGAGTTAAGAGAGAGTTAAGAATCGGAAGAGAAATGTTATGCAGGAAGATTTTCTTAATTTAAAGAAGTGACGCTGACATGTTATTAAAAAGACCTTTCAAAGACCACCTCATAATAATTTTCAGGTAAGTTTCTTTAGGTAGTAGAGGGAAGTCTAGAATGAATGACTACTTAAAATCCACACACACCCGCCACACCACCCCATTATTTATTTCTGTATTTATTAAAAAAAACAACAAACCCAAACAAAAAACTGTGTGAAAGTATTCTTTTTTTACCACTTCTAGCTCTAGTATATTGACCATGGTCTATCTTATCTATGAGCCCTTTTATTTTTCCTCTTAAAAACTTAAATTTAAACGTTTGCTGACCAGAAAGGATTGATGACACTTTTTTTTAGAATGGATAAATGTTTTAAATTCTGTCAACATAGAATAGAGAGAGAAAGGTATTCTGAAAAGAAGGAATATGTCTTGGTGTCTATGTATATGCTAATTCAGTGTGAATTTCTATACCTACCCTAGCAAATTCAAACTCCTGATAAAAAAAAAAAAAAAAAATTCAGGTAAGAAAATATATATATGTGTACTGGTTGTTCACATACAATTATCAGCCAAAATATATCTGTATTTTGAGAATCTTTAAAGGTTAACACGTTTTCTTTGTATATCTGAGTGTCCACTTTTATTATTCAAGTAACAGGTACAAACAAGCAATTTGTGACTCCATAGATAATTTGATCAGTTAACATTTATGTCCTTTTATTTTCATGAGAATTCTTTACTTTTTATTGTACCATTTTTTTTAATGTAGACGAAGCTTCAGTGGCTGTGCAAGGAGGTAAAGGAGAGAGAAAGTAAGGAAAAAAAGCTACGATGCTACTTACTGCAGAGCCGAGAAGAGCTCAAGCACTTTACACAGGTGAAGGAGGCTGAACATCAGTCTCTCTTTAAACAGATAAAAAAGCAAGAAAAACTTTTGGAAGAAGTTCACAGAGAAAAAAGAGGTATGTGGCTGGTTCCATTTTTGCTAATAAAAGGGAGAAAGCATTTTGAAATTCCACACATTATAATTTCTAAGGCATATTCAAATGTATTTCATCAACTAGTTATTACAAACCCTAATTTGGTAATATGCTAGTGATAAACACGAAAACAGTTAGATTTTTGTTCTCCCTTGCTGCCAAAAAAGGCAAATGTAATCAACTATGTTTCAAGCTGGTACAACGGCTGAATAACACGAGTGTGCAACATGGGCATTGGATATGGAAGTTATTTTTAAACTGTACCATCTGAGATATTCCATAACCCAGGCAAAGAGTCTGAGGCAGAATTGGTAATGTAACTTTTATTTGGAACATAAACAATTTACAGCCCGTGTTATTTTAATCTAAAAAAGCAGATTTTTTTTTTTTTTTCCCCCTGCTCTCAAATCAATACTTTGGTTGTTACTAACACTGAGAATGGATCCTTACTAAATCCAAATTTAGAAGTGTAAAATTTTGAAGTCTAGGCTTGGTCTTTGTCAGGAAGGATCCATGCACGATGTTTATTTGCATCGAGATACAGTTCTTACAGTCAGTTAATAATTGATTTGTGAAGTTTTATCTTCAAAGGTGTATCTTATTTACTGTCTACTGCTTTTGGAAGAAATCTCTGCATCTTTACCTTTCTGATGTTTAGAAGCTTCCTTTAATTTCCAGGAGGGGATCTCCAGTATTGGAGAGAGATGGATTTGATGGATGGACTAATTGGTGGATAAGGAATTGGCTAGGTAGTTGCATACAGAGGGTCAATGCTCAATGTTCAGATGGAGGTCAGCAATGAGTAGTGTCCCTCAGGGGTCCATACTGGGACCAGTACTGTTTAATATCTTCGTCAATGACATGGTGAGATCAAGTGCACCCTCAGCAAGTTTGCAGATGACACCAAGCTGAGTGGTGCAGTTGAGGTCCCTGAGGGACAGGATGCCATCCCAAGGGACCTGGACAAGCTTGAGAAGAGGGCCCATGTGAACCTCATGAAGTTCAACAAGACCAAGTGCAAAGTCCAGCATATGGGTCAGGGTAGCCCCTGGTATCAATACAGGCTGGGGGATGGGGCATTGCGAGCAGCCCTGTCAAGACAGACTTGGGGATACTGGCGGATTAAAAACTGGGCATGAGCTGTCAATGTGTGCTTGCAGCTCAGAAGACCAACCATATCCTGGGCTGTATCCAGAGAAACGTGGACAGCAGGTTGAGGGAGGTGATTCTCCACCTCTACTCTGCTTTGGGGAGACTCCACTGGGAGTGTTGCATCCAGCTCTGGGGCCCTCAGCAGAGGAAAGACATGGACCTGTTGGAGTGGGTCCAGAGGAGGACCACAAAATTGATGAGTGGGCTGGAATACCTCCCCTGTGAGGATAGGCTGAGAGAGTTGGGGTTCAGCCTGGAGAAGAGAAAGCTTCAAGGAGACCTTATCGTGGCCTTTCAATACTTAAAAGAATGATGGGGATAGACTTTTAGTAGGACCTGTTGCAATAGAACAAGGGATAATGGCTTTAAACTAAAAGGTGCTAGATTTAGACTAGATGTAGGGGAGATGTTTTTTCAATGAGGGTGGTGAAATAGAACAGGTTGCCTGGAGAAGCGGTAGATGCTCCATCCTTGGAAACATTCAAGGTCACATTGGACAGGACTCTGAGCAACCTGATGTAGTTCAAGATGTCCTTCCTCATTGCAAGTTGTTGGACTAGATGACTTCTAAAAATGCCTTCCAACCCAAACCATCCTATGATTCTGTGATACTTCCATAATAGTAATAATTAATGATAACCTTCTGTCCATAGGTATCTGTGTCTAAAAGCACAGTGATAGAATAAAATGCATAATGTAGCTAATATTGAGAATTCAGTAACCAAAGGAACCGGTTCCAGAAGTTTCTGTATGAGAAGGGAGGAGAGTGGAAGTGTTGTATGAGGTTAATTCTTAGTGTTAAGGCTTGACGTTATCTGAAGACCTGCAGTGAATGTTTTGAGAATATTACTTCTCCAGTGCATGCACATGTGTGTACGCTTGCTCGCACTGTCCTGCTAAGGAACTGTCCCAGCAGAAGAGAAAGGTATCCACTTTTTCCTGATGCATTCCGAAACTGGGAATCTTACAGGTAGAGCTAGAAGGAATGTGATCAAAAGAAAAAGAGGTGAAGCCAGTGCATGAAAATGATCACTGAGAAGAGAGACTAATAGACACAGGGTCCAGTGATCAGAATTTTTTTATTGAAATAGATTTTTTGTTTCCAAGTCTTCTATACAAAATTTTATTGGAGGCTACACGGTGAGGAGATTGTATTTTGATATCTGTAAGTGACTGATGCTAACCTGACCTGTGAAGGAGAATGAAGGATTTCTGCTGATAGTTTGCATGAAGGTAAACCTTGAGAACTATTAACATGCCTTGTTGGTTGATATAGTCTATAAATAGGGCTGACTTGTGATCTGATTTGCATTTTTTCATGTAATATGTTAGTCTACTATTTGCATACCTCACTGTGTCATGGTACCATTCTCTCATTGTATTCCATTACCCCTATTTCCAAAGGAAAGTGTTGCCTCTCAGGTTTTCTTTTCTTGTGTGTTTTTTTTTTTTTTTAAAAACTTTGTTCTGGCCTTCGTTCAGGAGTCAATACTGGTAATAATGGTCTAACTTTTTGTCAGAATAAGTACACTCTTTAATAATTTTGTTAGTAGTCATTTTATATTTAGATTGAGGGTAAGCTTTTAAGTGTAGTTACAGCTTCTGATAGCTGACTTAATTATTATTGAAAATGGTTTGTGAACTATTGTAACAAAAATAACACAATAAAAACCCAACAATAACAAATAAAAACATTCTTGTAGATATTTTATAGAACAGTGCAGGTTACTGCATTACAATAATAGTAAAGTCCTATCAAGATCTTCTTCCTCCATTTACAAATATCTTTGAAAGAGAACATGCTTTGATCTTTCAAGCTTGAATGTTTCTATTGTTATCCTTCATTTGTTTAAAATGATAGCACCAAGACCCTGATATGATATTAATAGTGTTTTAGTGTTATTACATTTGAATAATTATCTGCTAAGATGATCTCCCTGAGGCCCTATTTGCCTTTTTGTTTGTTTAATTTAACTTTATAGGAAATAAAGCAAACCTTAGTTAGGTTTTAATTGTATTGTACCTAATTTGGTTTAGGCTTTGTGGAAAAATTCACAGCCTGCATTTAAATTTCAAGCTCTAGGCAAAATTATAATGAGAAATTGTTAAACTGAAAAGAGTGGTGAAATGTAATGCTATTCAATAATCACAAAAAATGGTATGTGGTTTCATACCTTCTACTTATAAGGGCCATTTTTTTCAGTTCCCTAAAAATATGCTCGGTTCCATTTGTGGTTTGACTTACTTCAATTTCTCTAATTCTAAGTAAATTATGTTATCTTGTGTCTACTTCTAGAGGTGGATGCTGGTTAAAAGTATGTAGCAAAAATCAAATAACCATTACATACTTGTTTAAGTTTTCTGTGTAACACAAAACAGTAAACATATTTTGAAATTCCACCAAATACATAATGAGAAATAGGATATACAAAACGTTGGCAGTCTGCCGACAATGCAGGGGACTGTTAGGTTTAAGGCCTTGGGTCAGGATAAATGCACATGCTGAGGATCCAGAGCCATATAGGTATGAAGGTAGGTAACTTTGACAGCTGTAGGTGGTTTTTCATGAAACATCCTCCCTGTTGTCTTCACTTAAAAGTTTTAATGGAAGATTAATTTTTTCTTTTTTTAATTTCTGATTTAAGAAATTAATGGTAAAGGAGTTTACTGTTTCAAAGGGAAGTAGGGTGTCAGGAGTGTTTTTAGGTAACTATCAAGCAACTTATGGGCTTTTTCACTCTGCCTTTTTTTAATGAGATATACTTTGAAACCTGGTTATGTAAGATGAGGGAGGGGTTTTTTTGTTTTGTTTTTTTGGTGTTTTTTTTTTTTTTGACACTGCCATGAAAAGAGTGTTGGAGGAGGTAAGCAGGTACTTTCATTTATAAAGCCAATTCATTATGTACATAATTAAGAATAGTCTTTAAGTGTGCAAATTTATCATTCACTTCATCACGTTGTAATTTGATTAGATCTGCTAGTCAACAGATTTTGTGGATATGGAGGGAATTATCATGATTTGGCCTAGGACCATTGTATTTATTTAGGTTTAGCTGTGGTGGTGTCACAAGCCTTCCAGCAGTAGGTCCTCTACTCTTAATAATATTGACTCCTTTAGAACAAATATTCATTGAATGAATAATTAGAGACATGGAAGAAAACTATGACTGAGATTTACCACAGGTAAGTCTGAGCCCAACTTCCTGGTATTTCATTCATTTGATAAGATAGCTGGTAGTTACCAAATAACTGATAGATGTAAGAGAAGACATAGTATGGCTGTTGTTTGTATTGCATTCATCATGGGACTATGTAGGAAATTACTAATGTAAATGTGATGATTAAATATAAGAACTATAAAGTAGGGTCAGGAAAGTGCTACTCGGTGACAAATGGGCAGTTATTAAAAGGAATAGTTAGTACTGTTTCAGGGTCTGGTCTGTATACTCACTTTTCCTCATGAGTCAGCTTAGTATGTGAAGAGTAGGAATGTGATAATAGAACTTGGAACCTTAGAAAATTTGGTGGCATTGTTAATACACAGAGGAAGTGTAATCGCCTTGCAATCATTTAATTTCATTTACCTAATGCCAAGAAAGGAAACTTTATGTATTATTTATTTTTACCAGTTTTTATACCAATTTTGAATTTGAAGTGAGAATCAGAAATTCATAATAAAGTTCACAAGCATTGAAAAAAGTTTTGACATTAATGCACTAAGAAATAGGTAGGTTGACTTGGTTTTCAACACAATTTTCTTGTACCACTGAATCAAATGACAGTGTATGTGACAATGTATGCAAGAATAATGGACTTAAAATCTACATGTGAATGTAATTGGCTTGTTTCACAATCATATCAACATAGATTGCTCTTTAATTTAAAAACAATGGCCCTCAGTGCAGCTTTCCAGTATCTGAAGGGGACCTACAAGGGTACAGGGAGAGGACTTTTTACAAGAGCCTGTAGTGACAGGACAAGGGGTAATGGATATAAATTGAAATCAGGGAGGTTTAGATTAGATATCAGGAAGAAATTCTTCACAGAGAGGGTGGTGAGACACTGGAACAGGTTGCCCAGAGATGTTGTGGATGCCCCATCCCTGGCTGTCTTCAAGGCCAGACTGGATGTGGCTTTGAGCAACCTGGTCTAGTGCAAGGTGTCCCTGCCCATGGCAGGGGGGGTGGAACTAGATGATCTTTAAAGGTCCCTTCCAATCCTAACCATTCTATGATTCTATGAAAAGCAGCTATTTTTTCTAAGCTGGTAGAAGAATAACAGAATGCATGTCTATTAATGTGAGTTCTGATTACTATTATTCATAATGTGATACATTTGAATGATTATAAAGGTGTTTTCAATTAAAAAAATTACAAGACAAAATATGGCTATTTATATTTCTTGGACAAATACTCACATACAGAATGAAAAGCCCAGGTTTAATTATGATACAACTAGTAGAATATAAACAGTTAAATAATTTAATGTATGTATACATGACTTGGACATGAAAATTAGAAAAGCTACTTTCCACAAGGAAAAAAGAAAACATAGCTAATAACATAAAAAAGGCGTTAGGCTGAAAGGAGAAAACAGTGTATCAGAAGGATTGAAAATTTAAGGAGACATAATCGTGGGTGGCTTTTGTTACTTAAAGATGAATAGTTGAAGAAGTACTTACAGAATACTAAGACAATCGGTAGTGAAATTATGGCAAAGCCAGGTGTGAGAATAGACCAAATGAAGGCACAATGGATTTACACTGATAAAAAGAACCTTTACTCTTAGGTTTTTTTTTTTTTTTTTAACAGCATAGTCTAGTTCACAGTATTGCTTAATAAAATGGGTTTTCAGTCAAATTTGATGTAAATAGATGAAAATATTTTCTGCTGGATTTGGAATTATGAAGATTATAAAGGGAACATTTTATCAGAAAGAATGATTCTGTGAATGTCCATGGATGTGGCTGACTATCCCCACAAACACAAACCACACATATGCGTACTTACAGTCTAAAAATAGTCCATTAATTTAAGTTTGCATAAGTCAGAAATTATAAAAACAAGGCAGAAAAATTGTATTCCTAAGAAATTAATTTGTTGAATTCCCTTCAATGGATCTGATGTTATAGTTTATTCATGGTTTTTTGGGGAAAGAATAAAAATAGTGATTTATTGTGGATATACCAGAAGTAGGTAGAATGAATATTTAAACTGCTTTATTAAAGAACATGTTTCAGGAAGTTGTATAAGCTTAAATATGTCTACTAAAACTCTTAACTATGTAGTTTCTTCTCTCTTCCCTTTTTCACTGAAGCATTTGTAAGTAGGACATTGTAGGCTTTCAGATCCTCCTTGTTCTAATTTCTGTAGAAGTGCTAACAGTCCAACCTGTGGCGGTAAACTGACTGTCTACGCAGTACAATCCTGATGACTACAGGTGAGTGAACACAAGGATTAATGAATGAGTGAACAGTGAATGAAGGAAAATATATCAATGTAGTGTAGGGGTCCAGGATAATTTACAGAGTAGCAGAAGTTTCACAGCTCTCTGGTGATACAGCTGTTTTCCCTTCTTGATAAACATACCAACCTGCAGAATTACTCAAAAGTATAGCAGTATTTATAAATACCTACAAACTGAAGAGGATGTGAGTTCTGATTTCAGATGTGCTCCTTTCTTGATCTTTCCATCTCTGCAATTATGAGATTTCACTGTCTTTGGCCATATTTGTCGGTGTGCTAGAGTGTTTGTAATCTTGAATTTCATTCTGAAGACGGCTAATCCTGTATATATATAGTGCAGTTAGAGTAGCTGATTAAAAGGCAAAGCAATGTTAAGCTGTAGCAATCTGTTTTTTGATTGTTATTGCTTAAATCCCTTCAAAATATTACAGGTATTGTGATTTTGTAATAATTTTATAAGTGAAGGTGTTAAGAGTATGTGGCTTTAGGTAACAGATATTAAATACTTTAATGTTTACCCTCTATACAGAACTTTATATTTTTCTGTTACATTAAGGCAACTTACACACTGGGAATAGAGAGAAAACTTAGTATAGATTCTGGAACATAGCTCTTTCTTAGAATATATTAAAATTTATAGAAGCTAGACATGGTGTAGTATAGCATTGAGACATGGAGTCTGCACAGTTCTTTTGTTTCAGGATGCTATACTGCTACTTCAGAGAAGACATGGATAGTCAGCAAAGAAATATTTAGCAAAATAAGACCTGGTGTATTTGACAAGGCCACACCCTTTCCTTTTTTATGAAGTGATGTTAGTAAGGCTATAGTGATGTAAGAAGAGCAGGTGCATTGCTGTGATATACAGGCCTTATGCTGATTTAATTTATGTCAAAGATACAATGTTTTGCAAATACTGTTTTACTGTCCCAGGCGATGTAAGCCATATTCTGTACCACTGCTCAGCATCTACACTCTATAAACACACTTAAATTATTACACTTTTAGAATTGCTCCGATGTAGATTATACTGTTACGTAGGACTTAAGAAGGTCATGATACTGGTCCTGAGCTATGACAGACTTACGTTAGATGCTTTTGGCACAGGCACACACACCTGTGCTGGGCATGACTGTGGTGTAAATGCTTTATGCGTTATGTTTATCATTCATTTGGTTCTCCTTCTAATTACATTCATTGTAATCAGGAGTCAGAAAGAAAAATATTTTTTTGTGTATTGTCTTAGGGTACAAAACCAAATTTTAGAAGACAATGTTTTTAGCTGTTTTTAGTGACAGTGTCATCTCTGTTTATCATACTGTTAGCTACTAGTTTCGTCACTTGTGAAAGTAAATCAGGTATATTTTATGAAGGTTTTGGTAAATGACCTCTGAAACAATACATCAATATTTTAATTTTGCGGACTTTATTTTTTTGTTAAGTTCAGTCAGGATTGTTATTTAACTGCTGTGAAAAATGTAGATTCAAAGAGCCTGTTACACAGGTGGATTCAAAATGTAGATAGAATTGTCAAAGCAAAGATTTTACTTTGACAAAATCGTACCTTCAGAATACTTATTTTTTTTTTTTTTGTAAAACAAATAAGTCCAGGGTTTTTTTGGGAGCCACAAACACTAAAGGAGAAAATGGAAGTGTTCAAAATATAGAGACAGTGCAGAGTGCAGAATATTGAGTGCAAATACCCATACACTGAGCAATCTGTTGCTTAAACTGAGAAAAAGAAAGTAGAAAATAGGCAACCAGTGCAAATCAAAATGCAAATTTTTCTATTATGAACTATTACGTTTAATAGTAAAATACATAGTGTTTTGAATATAACTTTAAGCCTTGTTCTGCCCTTTCAGTTTTGTTTTTCTTTCCCATTTGTTTTCTGTTTTTTAATGTATTACCTCATATCGTCCTTGTGTAACAACACAGTATTTTCTGTGTCAGCAAGAAACATCACAAGGTATTTTAAGGTCATCTCTTATTGAACAGTGAATGGGAATATCAAGTAGAGAGAACTCTTTTTAAGCATACATGAAAGGAGGGATCTGAAGGGTTTCAGAGAAACTCTTGATAATACTTGTTTTTGAGGGTGAGCTTCAATATGCATAAGCTTGAAATATGATTACTATTTGAATAATTAATTTCTTCTTAATAGTGTTCTTTCCCTTTAAATAATGTTTGGTTTTTTTAATGTGATGGGGGAAGGAGGAGGGAGGACTTCTAAGTTATTTTAAACTTTGCCAAAATGAACCTGCATTCAGAGTCTAAGAGGAATGGAAATAAACCCAAATCATTTGGAAATCTTACCCTGTGTTTTTTTAATGTTGGACAACTGGAAATTTCAGTCTGGACATGCATAGCTTTAATTATATAGTATTTTATGCAACTGTTTTTGTTTGCCATTATCTTTTTATACACTCGTAAAAATATGGCTCCCATTGTGGAAAAAATGAAGGTAAGAGACGGGATCAAAATATAGCTAAGATATTTTTAAGACTTCCTTTGATTTTTTTGTTTTCTTTCTTTCTTTCTGAATCACATACTTTAAATGCTTATCTAAAACTTATGTACAGATTTATAGGTTAGAAAGCATGATGTGTCCTTTAAACACTGGATTGCTTAGTTTGTAATGAACATTAAGAGTGAGACTAAATTTATTGGTTTTACCTCTTGGTTTACCTACACATACTGGAAACTGAAATAAAAATTAACTAAAGTATTCTGTAGGATGGGGATTTAATGTATATTAAATAGTTAGAATCTATTATTTAATCTTTTCTTCCTGTCATGAATTATGACTTTTTTCTTATATATCAAGTTAAAGAGTTGGTGTTCTAAGATATATTGGGTTTTTGGGTTTTTTACATCTGTTGAAATGATGGCATAGGACTGTATGTAATCACAGTTATAGCATAACAGTGCTTTAACACTACATAATAGAGTATCTTGTAAGCATCTGTACAGCTTTAGCAAAACTCCTTTACTTAGCCTGGAAGGCATTGCCATGCTTTCAGGTTCTATAGTGTTTCCATACCAAATCAGTATCACTGATTTACAACTATTTAAAAAAAAGAACAAAACACCAACCAAAAGCCACAAACCAATACAGGCACTTTCGATCTTGTGTCTTCAATCTAATATTTTCCTTAGAGGTACATGACAAAAACATGCTGTGTGTCACTCAGTCTTCATTAGAAATACCATTCCCACAAAAATCTTCTGATAAGATGTCTGTTAATTAAATAATATGCTGCTTTACAGGAAATGAAACTGAACCAAGGGCTCTGCGGTCTTCTGAGCTATTGTCATAGTCAGTCATTTTAGTCTAAAATATAGATGAATCATGTTAGAAATTTGAGCAGAAATAAAACTTGCTCTCTACGATACAGTTTTAATACAGTAAACTCTGGAAATTAAAAGAATCTTTGAAATCTTGCATTGCTATATTATATATTCAATATCTTGAACTAATAGTATGCTTTTGCCTAGGATTTGTCAGGCTGTATTTGAATATGTATTTCAGTGTAGTTCATTGATATGTTAAAATCTTTAATATCCTTACAGCTGACATGCTATTTCAAACCCTTTCTTTTCCTAAAGTGAGTGCTAATGATACTGTGTATTTGGAGAATTGAATTTAAGTTCTGTTTCTCTACCAAAAAATTTCTCACTTTGAGAAGAGCTTCAGTCACCAGTAAAACCAGCTCTTAAGGTTGACTGTATATAACAAAATAGTTTTACGGCATAGACATTACAAGTGAATCCTTGAAAAAAAGAAAAACAGGCTGGTTTATTCTATACAAAGATTAAATTAACTGTGTTTAATTAATCTATTTGCTTTGTTTTCCTTCTAGTGGTTTAAATATAACAAATTGCTAGGTTCTAATCAATTTAATGAACATATGACTGATTAGCATCTTGAAGGCAACAGCTGGCTGTTTCTGAAATTTGGCTTTTGTTTCTTATACTGTTTTGACTGAGCCTCTCCTTGGTTTTGGTTTTACAAAATGGGAACTGATTGGTACTTTTAAATGCTTTTCAGATTTTGGAATTAAAAACATTTTTAAGGATTTTGTCTTATGAATCAGGCAAGAAAAGCAAATTAGCTATATAGTTCATACAGTATCAGTGATTAGAACAATAAGCTATAAATTGTTTCAAGTGTCTTTCTGTAATTTATGAAAAATCAACTTGGAATAATATGCACTTATATTTGAATCTTCTTTATTGTGGGTTAAGACAGTCACAGCATTTTTCTTGTCTGGGTCTATTGTGTCATTAGGCTAAGGTCATAACATAGTCTTGGGCATGATTTACATACATTTGTGTATTTGTTAAAGGACTCCAGTTGCAAGTTAATTAAACATTCTTACTGTAAAATATTGGGGTTTTGCTGGACAGACACTATCAGAGTCATATAGGTAGTGTGTTTGCTCCTGGTTCTGAACAAAAAAAAACAAACCCACCAGAATGGAGAACTAGGAATAAAGCTGGGTCTCCTATTTTTCAGTGTAATTTCTTAATTCCAGACCACCTTTCTACTCTGAGAATTATTTTTTTTAATATGTTCATATTTAGGTACTTATTTTCCAGTATTTGACCAGTACCCTTGTGCAACATTATATACTGCCAATATGTAAATCTCTGTTTACATTTAAATATTCTCTGTTAAAATTTATTAATCATGTTAATTCTAGTTTCACAATTCTAATGCTTTTAAGCATGACTTTTGTTGTGGGTTTTTGTTTGGTTTTAGTATATCTGGTAAATGAGGATACCTACCATTAGAGAAGAAAAAAAAATGCAAACCCAAGAAAGTGCATTCATTGAGTACAAATGTAATTAATGCATACGTGCATACTGCTGCAATATTTGTTGTACATACTTCAGCTGCCTGCACAAAGAGCTCGTCTTTCTGATTTTAATTGTAGTTGATGACTCAGCCATAAAACATTACTTTCTTGATTAGTTTGAAGTTCTATGGACAGAATTTTCTGAAAAAAATGTTTGAATGTTATATGTATGGAAAAGCATTTCCATTTTCAAAGTCAAATGACCAGACAGTGTGCCATTCCTTGCAAGATACTATATCAAATGTAAAATCCTAATGAAAGCATTTTAGTCTAATTCAGTATGCTTAGAATCCATAGAAGGCGTTTTTATTAAGGAAGAGTTCAAAGGGCAGAACTAACTTAGCACAATCATGAGTATAATGTGAAGATTATAAAATAGTATTTTGGCAATTTTACAATTTTGGAATCAAACTGAAGAACTTACTGTTTTAAATGATGTAAAAAACCTTTTGTCCCTCTGCAGTAATGTATGCTATGAACAGGAACAGCAGTAGCACTTCTTGTACAGTTGTAGTTATGCCTTTGAAACATGTTCTTCAGTATAGTATTTTCTCTCTCATTACCTCATTAAGAAATGCTGTGACTTTCAAGGCTGTTGGTTTTAGAATGTTTCTTGTATATCCATCTTGAGGTGGGACAATGCCAAGGAGACAGTCAACCATATACTCTGGAAATAAAAGAAGAGCTGAATTTTGGTTCACTTCTCAGGGAAGGCACTGTGGTGGCTTTTAGCTGAAGCAATGATAGTTTCCAGAGACCTTGACTGGAAGCACCCTCCTGCCAAGTACTCCACCTCTAGGATGCTGCCAGTAAAATATGCTTTATAATTTTTAGTTAATGCTTAGTGATGAGACGTCTGAAGTAGTATCAAATAAAGGTGAAACCTTAAGATCCAAACCCTGTACTGTTTAGTCTGAATAGAATTCAATAAAATAGACTAATTATTCTGAACTTTGCCCGTCTTTCTACTTCTCTTAGGTTGATTTTTCTTTTCATTGGAGGCTTCATAAAGATTTAATTCATGCTGAAAAGTGAGATTATCAATTCAAAGTATTTGTGTCTAGCTTTAGTACCCCTTTATAATCTCATTTCATATTAATTTCTTCTTTTAAGAGACTGCTAAGAACCGGAAATAATCTAAAAGAGTAATTTTAAAATTGAAACAGTTTTGAAGGAAAAAAATCTAACTGTACTTTTTTGCTTACAGAGCAATGAAGTACGCTTAACACTCAATTTATAAGAATAATGTAGGTAATACCTTACTTTGGAATATATAGACTCCATTATTTAATTTGTGTATCAGTCTGATTATGTCAGACAACACAAGCATTTAATTGCATGAAGAACTAAACCAAATAGTTTGGTTTAGGTCTTTGTCATTCTCTTTTGAGTTGCTGAACACAGCTGATGAAGGTACATTAGCAAATGCATATGAAGAATCCAAGGAGAGGTGTAGTAGGAATAACAACAGTATTTGTTAATTAAGAGATTAGGGATATTTTGAGATAAGTAGAAAAAAAGAAAAAATCCTTCAAAACATAACATAGTCTCATTGCTCTGAAGAAAGAAGCTTTTTCATAATTGTTTTTTACAATTTATCAAGAGAAGAGATGGTAAAAAGTATATATAACTCGAACTTCTAAATGCATGCTGGTTCTTCTTAAAAACAGGAGAAATATTATTACATAATTGCTGGACAGGAAGATTTACATACACGGGCTGGTTTAATGATGATGTACCGTGGACTTTTCCTGTATTACAGTGAAACACATGTTGCTAGGAAACAGGCAACAGAGTAGGGTTAAGATTTGACCTTTAAGGTTGGAATTATATTAATGTGCTGAAAAAATATTTCAAGTTTGAAAAGATCAAAATATTGTATGCTTCCCGATAGATGTATTTTATATACAGTATGTATGTGGAATAACATCCACAGACTGACTTCTGGCATTGTGGAAAATTTCGTTGTGAGTGGAACAAGAACTGTACACTGCAACTGGAACTCATATTCTGATCTGGTCTTGAAACACTTCAGATTCTGATTTCTAAAATACCTTGATTAAATAAAAATAATGTCTGCTGTTTTGCTGCAATCACAGATTGTTTATTATATGGAAGGAAATTTTATTTCCAAATAATTACTTACAATAAAAACAGTGTTATTACTAGTAAATGATGAAAAATTTCATCCTTACTATGATTGAGAATTGATGCTATGACTATACAGGTCATTCGGCTGTACGATTGGGCATTTTTCATGTGCTAATCTTTTAAGAATGGGAGTTAATGTAAAATATTTTTAGTGCACAAAGTTAGAATTTCTTGTTTCCTTAAACAGTACTCTACAGAATAAGTATGATTTGAGCATTCTATTTGTTGCTACTCATCTTGTATAGTTTTAAAAATTAATTTATCTTTTTGTTGATTAGGAATTAAATACTGAAAGTTGATGATGATTTCCTAGCTTGCAATAATCTAACTTACATGAGTAGTACCATTACAGTATTGGACAGATCCAGGAACCACTCATGCTGCATCTGGGTTTGGAAGCAAGATTGGTAATCATAGTGTCAGCTCATGGTTACAGGTATCAGCTGTAATTGGGGCATTTTTACAGAGCTGTATAAGAAGTGTGGTCATCAGAAGCTGTGCTTTAGAACCATATTTTCACAGTGCAAAGCATTATTTTAGAGCTAGGGCTTAAACCTTTACTTTTAGGCTCAGGAGCTTTAATTTGTTTTCTTTGTGCTTTGCCTCATGCCACATAAAAACCACAAAGGAAGATAAATTAGCCATTTATTAAGATTGCTAAAGGATATAGAAACTTGCATAAATAGTATGAATTTTAACACTGAACATATATTTTGAGAGAGGAGCTCTCTAGAACTCTAGATCTAGAGTTCTCAAGAGTCGTGAGCAGATCAATGCACATTTTATGTACATCTCTGTGTAACAAATAAAATTTTATAATACATTTATTATACTGCTCCTACTGGATATTCGTATCTCCATGTAATCTCCATTCTGAGACTAATACCCTCTTATTTTTTCCTCAGTAAAAACAGTAGTGTAATTTTGATTTTATTGCCATCAGTCTCTAGGAATTGAATTGATCAGAAATAAAAATTCAAGTATCAGTTGAAAATGACACATACTCCATTGCACAAGATCAAAACCAAGCTCTGTTATTGCTATTCAGTTTGTTAAATTGGGGAAAAAAAATTCCATTTAAGTCTATATCCCTTGTGCATGAAAAGCAGTGGCTAACTTAAATGTTTAATATTATTCTCCTGTTAATATTTTCTCTTTTAAAGTATAGGAGATTTTTTCCTCAAATCTGTATATTAAATGTTCTCTGAAATTGTTATAATGTAGATTTCTGCACATGGCTACATGAAGGGAATAGTAAGTTGTTGCATTTAGATATTAGAATTTTCAAAAGGGGCTTTTAGATATTAAGTGAAATGTTGACAGTCACTGAGTTAAAATGTTTACCAGCTGAGTTGGTAAGTCTCATGTGTATCATCATTTATCATGGGACAGTACAACAACAGGATTGTCCCACCAGGAAAGAAACTCAAAGCCTAACTACAGCTGAGAAAATCAGAAATAAGACTTTCTTCACAATTGCTGGCTTAGTTTTCTGCATCTTCCTCTAAAGCAGGTGTGGGGAAATGGGTTGTCTTTTAATTGCTAGTTGTATTATATTGTGGTTTCTAATACCCTTCTAATTACAAAGAAGGAACTTCTGTAAATTTGGGAAAGTTTTGCAATGAGACTTACTGACCTCTCTGTGTGTGTGCGTATGCTTGGTTGAAGTAAATGTCTTCTTAGAAGCTATTTGTGCCTTAGTGATACATAGGGCCACCTAGGTGAATTAAAAACTTCCTTATAGCATTTATCAAGGATGAACCTTACAGAGCTATAACTTTTTTGTGTGCTATACTCCTCTGAGTGTTTATTAAAATGCTTAAGCTGCTAAAAGATATCTTTTTTTTTTTTTTTTTGGAGATTGGTAGGGAAACTTAATTTCAGGACAAGTATCTTTCAGCTTCCTATGTTATATGCTGCCTTTTGCTGTGAATGTTGGAAATAGATTGTTTATCTCTGATCTTCAAACAGCCCAATTAGGATATGAATGTCTAAGCCCCAAAGAACTACTCATCTTGCAGCTGACGGCCTGCTTCTGTTTGCCTAGTTACTTCAATTCAAATGAGTTGTACTAGCTGCTTCAAAATATCTTGATACCCTTAATCTCTGACCCTTCCTTAGCTGTTAGGTCCAAGATCACTTCTGTGTATTTTTGCATTAAGATATGCAGCTGCCTTTCAAATGTAGCCAAAAGGAAATTTGCTGATATGCATAAATATGGTTGGGATGATAAACATCAAAAAAAAAGAAATGCCTAGGATATTAAGACAGAGAACTCACTGAAGAAAGTGGCATTCAATTTCCTGTTTTGTCATTTATATATGCCATACCATAATTTTTATGTAGCCTCTGTGCCCATAAACTTATCAACATAATTTTCCAAAACAAGAAATGACAAATTATCTTTTCAAGCTTGCACTTGGTGAATAAAAACAAGTTAAGTTTCAATTTCTTTCTGTGTACTCCTGGAAGGTTTTATTCATCATCAGAAAGAAAATGTTTCTGCATTCAGGAGAGAATTGTAACGATTATATATTATATGCAGTGGCAAAACAGAACGTTCAACTATATTTTGTGTTTAAAATGTCAAGTATTTTGAAGACCTCACTCTGAGAACATTTTCTACTATATTTTGTTTCATATAAGGCTGATCTTTTTTCCTTTTTTTTTCCTTTCCAGGTTATTTAGTAGGGTTTCTAATCAAAACTATGGGAGAAAAAGATATTGGTCAGTTAGTTTGGGTAGAGTCATGCTACAGACAGAGGTGTGATTACAGCTCACACAAATCCAAAATAATAATGAATTAGTGGGTCAGACTGCAGTTTCCCGTTCAATGGAGCCATTTAACATGACTGCAGTCAAAAGGCTAAACTCTTGCTTCTGTTTCTCTCGCTCCCATCTGTGCTACTTTTTCTTTCCCTTGGTTCATGTCTGCTGCTCATTGGACCCCTCTGTAACCATATTTTACTTGCTATTAGCCACCTAAGACTCTCTGTGGGTTTTGCCAGTGTACTCTGCTCTCACTGTAGTGAGTTCAGTTGTCCTTTGTGGAGGTCCAGGTCCAACACTTTTGCCAGGGCAAAGTAAGCAAGAGCAACGCAGAACCAGAGGCAGGGAGCAAAGAGACCTCTGTGCCTTTTAGCTAATGCAATCTGCAAATGCAGCCTGTGATGTGATCTGACCACATCTGGTGGAACTGGAGCACTTGGTGCTAGCACCATTTCAGCTGGGGTTGTGCTAGCTTCTGTGGGACATGAAGTAGGAGTAATTACACAGTCATTTGTACCCAAACTAGCTTATTTAAAGCTAACTCCTTTACTTAAGGAACTTCACTGTAGTATAAATGTACTATTAGACGGTTAGGGTAAATGTTTGCTGGCTTCTCAGCCTCTTGTAAAATTTGAAGTGCTTATTCACTAGCACTGTAGGTTAGATTTTCTAAAAAAAAAACCAAACAAAAAACCCCCACAAAAAACACAACAAAAAAACTAAACCCAAAAAACCACAAAATCCCCCACAAACAAACAAACAAAACCAAAACCCAACCACCCAAAAATCTGTTCACAAGATTTATTTCTAATAGGAACATTTTTCCTGCATTCCAGCACTAGTTGGCAGTTACTGCTGCCTGAGTAATCAAGACCCATATACATGATAACAGTTGCATCTCATAGTAGAATCAAGTCAGTATTGAAACACTGGTATTTAAGGCCTTAGAAGCATTGATAATTGTCACAAAATGCTTAGTGACAGTAATTCAGCAAGTAAATGGTATTGGCACCTGCTTACAATTGGGTGCTTCAGAGACCAACAACAGGTTGCTGAATGGAAAGGCAAAACCTTAACATATGTTTATTCACATCCTCTGGCCTGGACCTTTATGTGGTGCATGGAAGATCATATTTACACAGTCACAGATGATAGAATATAGCCCAGAAGCTACAATGACTAGAAGAATTTCATACTTACTGTTTGAAATTTGGGTTTTGTGTTGAGTGGAAGTGTTGAAGTGCAGTTATAGGATGATGTTCCTAAGCTCACACAAGAGAAGGGCGTAGGCAGGAACAGTGCTGTGTTTTCCTGCTATATTCTATCAATTTTTCATCCATAACTTGAACATGTTTTTAAAAAAAAAAAAAAGTGATATTTTCATTTTAGCCTTCTTGGGTTTTTTTAATCACTGACATCTTAATAAAGATTGCCATAGTGACTACTGATAGCTACACAGTTTTATGCAGGACATAAAGAGTGTTATCAAATAGGAGTAGCTCACAATTATTAGGTGTGGGTTTTTTTTTTTAAATAGTTTAATTCATAGATTTGAGGATAAATTCAACCTCTGGCTTTATGACTTGTTTTTAATCTTCAGAGTATCCTGGTTACTGCAGATCTATGTATGTAGTTTTTATAAGCAGGTATTTGATTTGTATTCAGGAAATGAAAGCATTCTGAAGCTTCAACCTGTTTTCAAGACACCCAACCAAAATATTAATTTTAAAAAATTGAAAAAAAAAATTGAATTTTTGCAACTGCATTCTTGGTATCTGGTGTGTCCCATTTTAATTTTCATGGCAGAAACCATGCCTTTCAGATAAACATTTGTGTTACTGGATCAATTTTCCAGGTTTTTAAGGTGTTTTTTTCACCATTCTTGACATCTGTGGTTCTTCTTTTCAGACAAGAATGTTCTTTCTGTTCAATTTATTAATTTATTGTGAAATATATATATTAAAGCTTTAAGAAATCCTTAAATCAAAGCACATAGTGGTTTCCTTTGTTAGTTGGGTCATTGTTTAGTAAAGACTTCAAATATGAAATATATGGTGATTCAGCAGATGAAGCAGTTTAAAGTCCATAGTCCAATGACACTGTCTCATGTAAGAGATTTAGTACTTTCTTCCAAGGAAATGTGGCTGCTTAGGATCAAACAAGTTGACTGATTAATGAGGCTTGCAAAAACTGTAATACAAGTGGTCTGACTTTATATGCTTTTACATCTCTTGAGGGAAGAGTTGAGCAAATAACATTTGGAAACAGAGGGTTTTCTATAGCTCTGCAGTTGTGGCTCACCAATTTCTCGGTGCTTCTGTGAGCTAAGAGCTATATGTTGCTGTCTCAGCTGTCTTCATTTTGATGTACCATCTCACTAGATTCTAGAAGAGACCCTTTATTCTTGCTGGAATTCAGCTTACTTATTTGGACACTTCTTCAGGGAACAAACAATACCAGGGACACCACCTCTGAATTTATAATAGTGGCAGCTGTTTAGAGAAGACCTTCATAGCTCTAAATGGCAAAGTTGCATTGCTGCATGGACAGTTCCTCTTCCAGATACAAACATGTGTTTGGCACCCTTCATAAAGATTAGTTGGCATTAGTTACTAATGACTTGAGAGCCACAGTAAAGTCTCTAGATCTCATCCACTGCTCCTATTAGAGCCTCTATTAGAATTATATCCCACACATACTTGTTCTGTCCCTTTGGTGTAAATTCATCTAGTGCTTTCTTCTCTTTTTGAGCAAACACTCCTAGTACATGTATAGTTATTAATAATGCACATATAAATGTGCATATACTTTGATGCTAAATAAATATACATACTTCGAGGAGTGCACCCCCATTGAGACAGAACACTTATTCTGTGCCATGTTCATAATGGCACCACCATTGATTCAGAATAAGACAACATTTTAATCACTTCAAGGTTAGCCTTCTGATCTATCTGTGTCACTGTATCTTACTGAAACTTACTGGAACACAGTAAAGTATCTAGGAAGTGCTGCTTCCTTTGAGGAGTTGTTCTTCAGTCATTATTTAACTAGAAACCCTAAGGTCCCTCTGGAGATGTTTAGAATTTTCTAGGGCATGTCTGCTGGTACACGAGAGTCATTCAAAGGAAAACAACAATTTGTTTACTTACAGCTGTTCTTCAAGATACATTAACTGTGTATATATTCACAACACTCCCTCTTACTCCTCCTACAGGAGTTTTCAACTGAGAATCAATATGGCCCAAAATAAATATGGTAGACATAGTTTAACATCTCTCTCCCAGCTAGTAAGTTAGGCTATTGCTCAGATGTAATGTTGTGTTGTTATCACCTTTTGCATTCATAAGAATATATTTTGTGTGGATTTCAGTGCATTTTACTTTAAGCCTCACATCAGCTCTGTGAAGATAGGGAAGTGTTTTCTTTAGCCATTTTTAAATGAAACACAGAAAATTTCCCAGGAAAATACTAACATGAGTGGCAGAGCCAGGAATAGAACTCAAGTGTTTTATGTAAGCATTAGAAAAAAAGAATCTCATTCTTTTGATAAAGACGTCTTTTAAAAATGTCTGGGCAGCACATTGAAACCTATAATTTTTTGTTTGGTAATCTTGTAATATAGCTTTCTGAATGTATTTAATCTCTTAATCAGACAAGGTATTCCAATGCAAGCATATTTGGACTGTAGTGCAGATTCAACTTGGCTTCATATCTTTTATACTTAAATTCTGTATGTGAAATAAAGATGTATTCTCTCTTGTCCTGTTGAATTCAGAGGCCAACACTGTAATAGTTCAGGTAATGGTAGGTACAGAGGGGTGTTAGAACTGATGAGAAGAATTTGGGACAGCTCCTTGGGACTAATGAAAAGTTTGAGGAGGTTTTCTAATTGAGTACAAGAGTTCACTTTTGAGTATCTGTGTCAGATACGAACTAAAGTGAAAAGGAAATAATGGCATGAAACGTAAGGAAGAATTATTGAAGGGAGTAAGTTAGAAGCAAGATCTATACATGTAAAGAAGTCTTTGACAGTACAGACATCATGTTTAAAACAAAAGGAAGCTTTTTTTTTTCACACAGTACCTATTTCAATTATAGAAACTCATTGTTGCAAACTGTTATGTCATCCAAAACAATAAATAGATTTAATGAAGAAATAATCAAATTCATGGAGGTCAGGTAGATCATAGATGGTCCAGATGCAGTCCTTTTTCTTAAAAACTCTCTCAGCTTCTTATTGCTGGAAGCTGCGATTAGGGTAAATAACATTACGGGTTTTTTTTATTCTCCAGTCTTGATATCCACTCGTTCTTACTGTCTGAAGTGGGATGTAGGATGCATGATTTTAAGCATACCACTAATTCTTAAAAGTCTCATAAAAGTCATGAGTTTGACTTGGATAGAAAATTATCTGAGGATCTTAAGTTCCTCTTTGCTCTTGTCCCTCATGTCTCCCAATTGATTACATTTCCCTTCTATATGTTGTCCTTTTCCCCAAATTAATTAGCTTCTTTGCAAATAAGAAAATATAGAGCAGGCCAGCCCTGGAGATACAAATATTTAAAAGCTGTGCTAAAAATTATAAAACCTGCCTAAGCCTCAGGGAATAGAAAAAAAAAAAACCAAAACCCACAGTATGTTCTGTTTCCTGCATAGCAATAAGTCTCTCAGAGAATCTGAACTTTCCTTCCCTCTTAGCTTCAGAGGCCTTTTTTCCTCTTTTCTGCTCCTTCAGGTTAATGCAAGTAAACGCACCATGTATGTTTAAGAAAATGCTTTGAAGTTCCAGAGCAAAAAATAAAAGTGTATATACCTAAAAGGCATCAAAAAATGAACCCTTTAATTTTAAAGTATTGTGTAAAGTATATTCTTTTGAAATATTGACTATATTGCTTACTGAAGTAGCTAATAAATTTCTAGAATTTATAAAGGCAAAAAATATGGCAAAAGGGAGGGAATCCCTTTTTTTCAAATGATACTCCTTTGAGTTTGGAGGTCTTTTTATATATGAAGGAGAAAACTATTGATTTAGATACAGATAAATAGCTGTTTCATTCTTGGTGGTGATGATCACTGCATTGATTGCAGTGGTGGTAACTGAATTATAATCTTTAAAGATAGTGGAACGTGCTCAGTGTTACTGTAACAGTTTGCTAATGGATTAGAAAGCTCTTAATAGTATTAAAAATTACTTGAGCCTTTTTATGTTTTGCAGAAGCTACAAATAAAAAAATGCAGTGACCATTGAGTTTAGCCATAACAACTATTACATGAAAACTATTAACCATCTGAATGCAAGTAAAAAAAAAACCAAACCCCACCAAAAAACCAAACTTTTGATTTTTGTCCCTGCTTTTTCTTCATTCACTAAAGTTGTAAATGCAGTGGGGATGAAACTAAAAGGATAGAAATATTTTGCATCTTAGAAGTAGTGTATTTTGTGTTCAGGTCAAACAGTATCACCTTTGACTTCAGAGATTTATTTATTTTTTAAAATATGTATGGGATTACATAAATATGTTCTGAAATGCTCATAATTTATGGGCTTTGTTATACACTAGCAAAAAATAAGGTTCTAAAAAGAGCTCTAGAAAAATAGGTATTTCCAAGATGATAACATGTTTTCATAGATGTTCCCTTAATGGCTTACATGCATGGCGAATAATCTTTCCATTGGATTAGTTTGAAGCAAGTCCCAGTATTGTTTCACGTCTCAGTTGTTTTAGTGCCAGGGTGATTTTTGGTGTCTGGGCTGAGTGTATAAAGGTCTAGTCTCATTGAAACATATTTTAGTTTTGAGTATTTCTTGACCGGGACTACTGTTACAGTACTGTGAAGCCATTCACCACAATCATATGAACACAGGTACGGGGCAAAATTGCAGTTGTTCTGTCTCTACTAGCCATGATTATACCAATTCTGAAACATTTTGCTTAAACCGGTTCAGTTAGAAACAGCTGAATTCATGCCTAAAAACAGGACCTTCATGTCAGAGCCATCGTGTGAAGCAAAATACTTGTAAGTGGTATGCGATTAAACTTTGTGGTGTAGGCATGTGCAAGACAAGTAATTTTTAGCTGAGAGAGACTGGTTTATTCAGCTGCTTGAAAATTCCTTCAGACTTGATAGAAACCTGCTTGGCTGCCTTGTGCATCTACAAGAATGCTGCAGTATCTGTTCAGCAGCTTTCTGGGAAACACATCCAAATGATGATTGAAAGCCATGGGAAGTGTGAATGAGAGGAAAGACTTGAAATAAATATACTGCTGGTTTTGATCAAAGCAAATTTAGAGATAAAATGATAAGGGAGTCTGGTTAAGTGATTTCTCAAGTGCTTGCCATACACTCGTGTAACATAAACCCTACATTTCTAGGGTTGCTGACTTTGGGAAATCAAAAATAATTTTATTAACGTTTAACTGAGAGCCCCAACTTGTGTTTTGGAGAACTTAGCTTGATGGTGCAAAACATATGTTGACGCTTTTCTCTAAACTGCCTTTGTTTTCTGGTAATAATCTGGATTTTTTTTTAATGCCACATAGTGGCAATATTTTGTGCACTGTTTGAGTTGCTGTGTAGTTTCCTGTGTGATCTGTCTGCTTCAGAGGAATGAGTCTTCAGTCAGATCTGCCAGCAGCCTGCAGATATCTTGGTTAGTTTACATATGGAGAACAGAATTGAATGGCACATGTCAACTTCAGAGTAATCTGAATCACGTGCTAGGGTTTTTGACTATATGACTAGACACCTATGACTATAAGAACTGATTTTGTGTACAGTTCTGAATTTGTTAATTCGCCTTTGCTAGAACCAGGTGTGAATTAGCAGGTACCAATTTTAAATACTTTGTGGTGAACATAAAAGTTTGGTATTGATCCATTTGTTAACTTTTCTCTGGCACTTTCACAGAAAATGTGAAAAAGAATGTGGTCTATCACTATCTTCAGTTTCTTAAAATGGGAGGTCATGCTGTGTTGAAAATCCAGTTCCTACTTAATAATGAATGAAGGCTGTTCAGTGTTCTTTCTGAAGAGATCTGTGATTTTTTTAAATTCAGTTTCTTAGGAAGTTGCTTCGACTAGGTAGTAGAAAGTCAGTGTCCTGTTTCCCAGGTTTGTAGCTCCCAGTGTAGAGGTAAAGGAGTTGAACTGCTTTTTAAGATAGTTTTTGGCACATTAATGGAACAGCTAGAATAAATAAGATAGTACAGTTGTATTTTACTAATTCCAATTAATAAACACTTGTCTCTAAATCTATTTTCTGATACTTTTCACCAGCAGTGAAAATTACAGCTGGGGTGTGTGTGAAAAGAGGTTATCTGAATAACTGCATACTTTTTCCCCTCATCTGAGAGTTATGATGGAGTATAAAATCTTCATCTTCAGGTTAATATTTGTACTATTCCGCAACATACTATGTTGTTTCAGTGTCAGGCATACTGGAAAAGATAATGATTCTTATAGAATGTTTTAAATCATAAGCTGGATGTTTCCTGGAATTTTGATCAGGTAAATCTAAGCCACTGTGGTATAACTGCAAAGACACCTAGTTGGTATTCTCTGACACATAGCTAAGTGAGGTATAAACCTTAGATAATTTGGAATTTAACCACTGTAAATGAATTATTTTTATAAAGCTACACAAAAGTATGATCCCTAATTTTGAAGACAATGTCCTGGACTTGCTGTTGATTTTAAGCAGTAGTAAACAACTCAAACAGATTTGATTTTTTGTATAGTTTTACCTTACAGCTCATTATGGGATTGTGAGCTTCATACTGAGCTAAAAATTAAAAAAAAAAAAAAAAGGAAATACATTGATGAATATCTTTATTTCTAAATGTCACTTCTATTCTTGTCTTCCCATTCATTATTCATCTTTTGGGGAGAACCATCAATGCCTGAAGGTGCCTTTATAATGCTTTTTCATTAATGCTGATTCTTCTAGACAATCTATAAATTGATATCATCATAGAATCATAGAATG
>NW_010251879.1:3118-3698 GCF_000690775.1 Eurypyga helias | reverse complement strand
TCCTGGCTGAATCCAGCACAACCTCTTACATTGTTTTCTGAGATACTGTTACCCACCATATCTTAGGATTATATACGTTGCTCTGGGACTTGTATTTGCACCCTTTAGTCAGAGCTTTCTTGGTACCCCATGTGCTTGAATCATGCAGCACAGTGAGTCCTTGAGGACTGTTGGTTCGCCGCACATGACTCCGTAAGCTTCAGGAGCACAGAGGCTGATGGGCATTGGCCTGCCTGGCTCTTCCCTTGCCGGGAAGCACTGCCAGAGGCGGGACTCAGTCACCCACCACTTAAGGAACTCTGCGCCTCTGCGCCTGCACCAGTTAAAGGTGAAACGCACATCACGGAATGTGTGGGAGGTCACGATCACCAGGGAGCCCCGCAGCCCCCCCCAGGGACCCCTGCAGCTGCCAGGCTCAGTGCTAGAACATTCTTGAACGAGCAGCTGTGCTTGTGTGCAGATGGTGCTCACACCCCGCCTAGGGGAACTGTCCTAGGAAACGGGGTGTATAAAAGGCACTCAGTCTGTCCCCCACGTGGCACTCAGCTGCCTCGGAGCTGTGAGGAGGAGCGCCGAGGGA
>NW_010251879.1:0-3069 GCF_000690775.1 Eurypyga helias | reverse complement strand
ATGTTTTTCTCTCCTTGTTGAGCATCTTCCTTAAGGTTCAACTGGTAGTTACTTGGTGCGGACACACCTTCGTTTGTCCACGGGAATCTCACATTTGCTTGGGACCAAAGCCCAGCTCTGGGGCTCATGGCTTTGCTCCCTAACATTTTGGTTGATGTAGTCGAAGGATTCCTGTGAAAGACAAAAGGAATGTGTAAATTGGCAAATTAACTATAAGACCAGCTCTGCTGCACCCAGATTGAGGGTCTGCTGGAGCACAAGGGGGCTTGTCTGGTACCAAATTCACCCATGGGAGTTCTCCTCCAGGAGGAGAAGGGGAAGGTATCCCTGAGAGACAAGTTCCCAGGAGATTAGGATATTGAGAGGCTCACTGAAAGTCCAGGGTCAAGTGAGTCAAAACAGTCTCCCAGGGAGGAACAGGGGTTGACATCACCTTGCTTATGGAAAATACGGAATCTTATAATGCTCGCCCTTCCCCACCCAGGGTGACCTGGGCACAGAAAATGGGCATGATCAAGCTGTGGTTGAAGGTAGGCAAGGTCAAGGCTGTTTTAGCCATGGCTCTGACCACTGCTCAAAGGGAAAAGTAAAAGTGATGCAGGAAACACTGAAAATGGAAACTGAGACCCAGAGGCTGCAGTTAGCAGAGGAGGGAGAAACAAACCGGCACCTCCAGGAACAGTTAAGGTGCTTTAGAAGGAGGGGAACAGACAAGATGTGAGGAACAGGGTCTCAGGGATGCATTGTTTTACAGACAGGGAAGAAGATTGTGATTGTCGGTACCCTGTAAAGGATTTAGAACAGGCCAGAACTCTGTATGAGTGGGAGGGACCTGCTCTGAGACCGTTCATTGAAACTGAGACCGTAGACCCATGTCAAGGGGGTGCAGTACAGACTAATGTACTCATTGGTTGTATTCCCCTACCGAGCTGGCTAACCTTCAATACTCCCATGATTCTTAGGAGGTGAGACTCCCTCATGGGGGGAGATAGGATTTTGTTATCTGAAGCGGCCAGAGGCTATTGGGGACCAGTGGTATTACCAGTTATGGGAGATGGTCAAGCTCCATGGTCACTTACCCAATGGGTAGCTTATTGGGCCAGCGGTATAGATCCTATAGAAAAGGGAGACCTGTATGTGATTAAGACACAACTCCCCCATATGTGTGTGTGTCCCCCCTCCACCGTGGACCAGATTTTGGAAAGTGTGCAAAAAACTGCTTGTCTCCAAGCTATGTATAACTGGCGTTTAGATCCTCAACAGACCGCCCCTATGCAGTATGAAGCTGAGCCAGGTAGGATGAGACCACTCATCAGGGGTCTACGTGATGCATTACAAATACATGCTACCCAATTACAAGACTGTCTGAGGGATTGGCATCTGCCCTGAAGGCAGAATGCGCTGCGCCCAGTGGCTGGAATCGGGGAGCTGCGGAATTGAACTCCTTCAGCCCTGCATCCAGGAAAAGATCTCATAGGCCCAGGCGACTCATAGACACATAGACTCTCATAGACCCAGGGAAAGATCTCTTAGACCTGGGAAACCCCCAAGGCCGTCCCTTTTAAGTGAGCCCAGACACAGCCGGTGGAGATTTTTAAGGAGGCTCACAGAAACAGCCAAGAGGGATCTTGCAGCAGGAAACTTTGCTATAGCTGCTATCATGGAAACATGGTGGGATGACTCCCACAACCAGAGTGCAGCAATGGACGGCTATAAACTCTTCAGGAGAGAGAGACAGGCAAGGAAGGAGGGACAGTGGAGTGGCCCTGGATGTTAGGGAGGGGTTTGACTATTTAGAGCTTAATGATGGTGACAACATGGTTGAGTGTTCGTGGACTAGAATCAGGGGGAAGGCCAACAAGGCAGACATCATGGTGGGATTCTGTTACAGACCCCCTAACCAAGATAAAGAGGCAGAAGAAATTTTCTGTAAGCACATGTGAGAAGCAACACGATCTCTAGCACTTGTTCTCATGAGGGACTTCATTTACCAAATGGCTGCTGGAAATACAACACAGCATTGAGGAAGCAGTCTAGGAGGTTCCTGGAGTATGTGGACGGTAACCCTGACACAGCTGGTGACTGAGCCAACTAGGGAGCGTGCCTCACTAGACCTGTTCTTCATGAACAGAGAAGGATGTGTGGGTGATGTGAAGGTTGGAGGCAGTCTTGGGCACACTGACCATGAAATGAATTTTCAATTCTTGCTGAACTAAGGAGGGTGGTCAGTAGAACTGCCACCTTAGACTTTCAGAGAGCAGGTTTTGGCCTGTTTAGGGAACTGTTTAACAGCGTCCCTTGGGAGGCAGTCCTGAGGGGCAAAGGAGTACAGGAAGGCTGGACACTCTTCAAAAAGGAAATTCTTAAAAGCGCAGGAGCTGGCTGTCCCCATCTGCCAGAAGATGAGCCGCTGGGGAAGAAGCCCTGCCTGGCTGAACAAAGAGCTTTGGCTGGAACTCAGAAAGAAGAGGAGAGTTTATCGCCTTTGGAAGAAGGGGCAGGCCACTCAGGCAGACTACAAGGATGTCGTGAGGTTATGCAGGGAGAAGATTAGAAGGCCAAAGTCCAACTAGAACTTGATCTGGCTATTATTGTAAAAAACAATAGAAAATGTTTCTGTAAGTACATTGACAACAAAAGGAGGGGTAAGGAGAATCTCCATCCTTTATGGGATACCAGGGGGGAAATAGTAACAGAGGTGAGGAAAAGACTGAGGTACTTAATGCTTTTTTTGCCTCAGTCTTTAGTAATAAGACCAGTTGTTCCCTGGATATCCAGACCCCAGAGCTGGAAGATAGAGACAGGGAGTGGAATTCATCCTCCATAATTCAAGAAGATATTGTTAGCAACCTGCTACACCACTTAGACACACACAGGTTTATGGGGATGAATGGGATCCACCCAAGGGTCCTGAGTAAGGTGGTGGAATCACACACCAAGCCACTTTCCATCATTTACCTGCTGTCCTAACTAACTGGGGAGGTCCCAGTTGACTGCAAACTGGCAATCATGACTCCCATTTACCAGAAGGGTTGGAAAGAGGCTCTGGGGAACTACAGGTCTGTCAGC
>NW_010251878.1:0-11486 GCF_000690775.1 Eurypyga helias | reverse complement strand
CCATTCTATGATTCTATGATCAAGGTGAAGTCTGCTAGTGAAATACGCACTTCCACATGCACGCAACATTGCTGCCTCCAGCAGCTGGCCTTATGTACTCAGCTCAGGAGCTGGTCACAGGTCCACCACTCTCCCCAGCTGCTGAACTGGTAGATGAGGTCAGCAGCTCCCACCAGCTGCTGGAGCTCAGGCATCTTAACCTACCCACGAGCCAGGCCAGCTTGAAGTTCCCCAGCAAGCACCAACACCTGCTTAGCATAGCCAGCACAGCCACATGGAAAATAGAAATGTCCTTGAATGAGAAGATGGGATAGACTACAGGGCTCAGACAAGAGTACTCACCATCATCCTATTTACACAGGACAGCCTTTTACCTTCTTTTCTCCCTGTCCCTTTGCCTTTTATCCTCTGCTTCATCTCTGTACCAAACTTGTTCTCAATACATCATCTCTTACCCACCTATGGTCCTTCCTCTAAACAACCCAAAATAAGTTCCATGCATCTGCAGAATCCCTTAAAAACACTGTTTAGCAACATTTTCTACCTAAACAGAAAATGTTTTCCCTCCCTGCATCCCTTAGTAAGTGCAATACGACTTTCAGCCTGAAGGCCTTTCCAGCAGGGAGCCTATCCAAGTGATTTCCTCTGGATGGTCTTCCACTCACAGGTCACGGGCTTTCTTTACCCGTCACTGTTCCTCTGACCCTCATAGAGCCTTTGTCTTTTCTGCAATTGTCCTTAGGCAATAAACAGTCTGAGTAACTTGATCATAAACATATGATAGCAGACAAGGTGTTGGTAGATTTATGCTAAAACTGAAGACCATCAACCAGTTCTCAGAGATGAGACAGGGCAACATTCTTGACAGGCCATAGATACCTTCCAGGTCTCCTCTGTTTTCCCAGTTGGGTCTTTCCCTGCATCTCTTTCTAACTAGTCTCTTCTGTCTGCTTGGTCACCCTCCTGGACAAAACTTCCATCAGGTTCCTCTCTAAGACTGTTTTTCTATAAAGTGTTCACTGTCCCTTCTGTGCTATTTAATCTAAAGATTTTCAAATCATGTCATCTTGTGGTAAAGGTAGTCACAGTTCATGTGATCCTAACTACTTTTGAACACATGATATTCTGATAATCCTGCTGTCTAATGATTTTCTGAAACTTTCCAAAATCTAAAGCAAATACACATAAAGTGTATAATCAGTTTCTAAATCTTCCTAGAAAACTTGAAATAGAACTTCTGTTTTCTTAATTTGCAGTTTCACAGTAGTATTTGTTCTACCTGATTTTTCTCTGGAAGTAAGGATTTTCTTTTTAGTTGCCATTTTTGCCCCCACTTTAATCTATTTCAAAAATGCACCTGTTTTATACTCATTAAATAAATTTCATTATACATGTATAGATACTGCATCAATATAGCTTCCTTAAAATCTTAAATATTCACAACATATTTTTTAGTTGCCAAGAAAATAAGAGAAATATTTATCTTCTAAGATAACCAATTTTGGAGCTAGTACAAACAAAACAAATATAAAATAGTAGCAAAATGGCAGATAATATTGCAGGATAGCATAATTATAAATGTCACCAAAAAAAAAAAACCCACAAACCACCAAAATGTGAGGAGAGAGAGAACATATAAAAAGAATCAGAAAAATGTGTCTCTTTCTGAGCAACTTAGGGGTGGTTTGTTTTTTAAAAGGGCTTGTTATAGGAAATCTTCCATTGTAATTATGGATCAGCAGCAACTGTTACTCCATAATACTGAAGCTTTCTGCATTATTTCTCTCTCTTCCCTCTCTTTTTTTTGAGGAGAAAAATAGCTCATAAATAATTCAATTTCCAATTACTGAAAGATAAAGAGCAACACTGAAATGTTGAGATCTTGAATAAGAGCATAAATTGTAGTACAGCAAAGAAAACACACAGTGACACAGTTTTGTTGAACTGTGCAAAGCACTGACATAACACTAATGTGTTGAGGAACACGATTTTGAAACCCTCATACTACATTCTGCTTCCTCCTTCTGCTGGTTGACATTTATGAGAGAATCTTGCTACTATTAAGATCAATAGCAGAAGTTCCAAAGTCCTCAATCCAGAGAGTCAGATTTTTCCTTTTTACATGTGTGCATTGGTGTTAGTGACAATAATACCGGATGTTATTGTAAAATGTGTTGACAACAGAATACTTGGCCCTTGAGAATTGATTTGCACCTTCTTTAAGGATCTGCATAAAATTATGGTCTTTTGCTGTTATTATATTCAATCATTTTCTAAATACCTAATTTTTGAACCTCATTACAAAATATCAATGGCCATAGTACAGCTATTAATCAAATGCATAAATATACATATATTGAAATGTAAATTTCCTCAGAAGTTATTTGTTATCAAAAGTGGAACAATAAATGGAAGTTAGCTACATTTTATATATGTTTGAATCAAAGGATGAATAAGCTTATTCCTCATAACTCAGTCAAAACCTCTGAAACATGGCAGCTTTGTGTAAAAAGGCCAGAACTCAAAAATATATTCAAATATATAGCAACATAGAAGGAAGCCTCAATTTTCATGTATGACAGCTCTGATAAACATCAGTATTACACCAAGAGCCCTTTAGCATGACAGCATCCCTGTCTATTATTAGGAAAAGAAAGAAAGCATGAAACCAAAGTTGTTTTCACACAATAAAACACACTCACAGGAAAAGAATACGAGAATAACTTTCCTGGTTTCATGTGTGTCTTTTAGTTTCTACAGCTATTTTTGAAATGAATGTTAATAATATTACTCTTTCACAATATAAACATGGGAAATTGCAAAAAAACATAATAAACCAAAACCAAACTGCACCTGTAAGTACTATTAACACGAGTATTACTTTTTACAGCAAGATGGAGGTTCAGTAAAACCAGAATATTTGATTATTCCTGCAGCTTCTCATTGCAGACTACCCAGCTACACCAAACTATTAGGATGACTTAACTCCACAAATTGTGGGTTTTGGAAGGTGTTCCTTCAGAGCATCATCGTAGGCAAATACTCAAACAAGATATATGCTTGAAAGAAAAGCCATATCCTGTGGTTATACTTTTGTTAGAAATAGTTGAGGCTATCACAGCTGTCATTATTTATAACTTAGTCCCAGAAGGCTCTGAATTTCAGGGGACTGTCCTTTCTTTTTAAATTAATTGTAAGCTATCAGCTCCAGAGAAGCAAGACTGAACACAAAAAAGTAAGCCTTGTTCAGGTAGATTTTACTTATTTGAGCAGATTTTCTCAATATTGGTGCAAGTTAATACAGTTTCATGTCAGGACTTAGGAATCTCCCTGCAGAGACTACAATAGATTTTTTTTTTTTGGGTGGGAAAAGCTGTGTGACATAGTTCTGTTTCCTATATCAGTTCAATGACAGTTCATCATTACTTTCTGACTGAAGGCTGAGCTGAACACTCGGCAGAACTGGGCTTACTCTGTTGACAAAGCAGAATTTTGCCTCAATCTGCTGAAATGACTAACCAGAAGAGGGATACGCTGCCCCTTCCAGCACACAGGTTCCTCTAAGACAACTTTCTGCTGTAGTTTCCCTGCACAGCTAAACTTGTGGCTTAAATATAAATATAATCTGTGGTGGTTTCAGACAGTAAGATAGCGCATGATATTCAGAAGCAGAGAAGTCCCTACAGTGGCACGCAGCATATACATAATTTTATATATATATATAAATAACCTTTTAAAAGTAGGATTTTTTTTAATGAAATAAGGTATAAAAAAAACCATTGTCTTGATAATGATGTCATTAATGCAAAAAATAGGAAGGCCCTGACTTAAATGATTACTATATATCTTTAGCTTTACCTTTCTGTGTACTCACAGTATGAATCAATTATTAGGTCTATGATTATACATTATTTTTCACTGTGACCATAGCTCATTTACCTGCCCAGTATAGATTAGTGTTTCCTAACTTTCTAATGCTTAACATTTCAAAGTATGAAACATTTCTTTACACACTTTCTCTAAAAATATAAACATTAATTACTAAATCTCATTTTGAAATTCAGACATGGCTATAAGGCAGGCCATGGTGAGGCTCAGGAAACCTTGCATAGAGTTTGGTTTATCCTGAGGAGAGAAAGGAAAAGGGGAGAAGGAGCAAGAAAAACAAAGAATAAGTTAAAAAAAAAAATTAAAAAAAAGGAAAAAATAAAATAGGAAGCTACTTCAGGGCAGAGAAAAAGTCACATTATTCTCCAGAAGGTCCTGTGGGCTACTTAAGGCTCCCAAGTTAGAATATAAGCATGGAGAGACCCTGTATATCAAGTGTAGCTCAAAAGAAGAGAGGGTGGTTATATAAACCCTACATCCTCTCTCCCCACCAAAAAATCCAAGAATAAGATTGTTTTTGTGGGGAGAGTGACACATCTGACTGCAGCACCACTAAAATATCATTCTTTTATCACTTGCCCTCATTTCAGTTTTAATAAGCTCTCTTGGCTCTCTTATCTTTTTATGTTCACTCCACAGCAATTAAATAGAAATGCAAATGTCATACCCATTTTTATAACAGTGCCTCTTATAAAACTGCAATAAAGTCAGCAAATTATATATTTGTAAAATGATCTATCATCTTTTTGTCAACAAAATCTAGCTAATATGAGGCTAATGCCTGTATGTGTACCATATGCATGTATACATGTTGTATAAACATGGCAAGATTATTAGTGTATCGGGTTTTCATGGCCAGGTTTTGGCTACAGTGAGGATGCAAAGGTAGCTTCTGTAAGAAGCTACTAGAAGCTCCCCTTGTGTCCAACAGAGTCAATGCCAGCTGGCTCCAATACAGACTTACTGTTGGCCAAGCCTATCAGCAATGGTGGTAGCACATCTGGGGTAACGTACGGTGCTGGCTTCAGCTGGAATAGAGTTAACTTTCTTCATTGTAGTTTTTATGGTGCTATGTTTTGGATTTGTGCTGAAAACAGTTGATGACAGAGAGCTGAGCAGTGCTCACACAGAGTCAAGGCCCTTTCTGTCTGTCTCTTACAACACCCCTCCAATGAGTAGGGATAGTCTATACCACTTGATGCCATGCTCAGCATATGAAGCTGGGAGAAGCAGCAGCAAAGGGAGGACATTCAGGAGGATAGCATTTGTCTTCCCAAGTAGTCACGTGTGATGGAGCCCTGCTTTCCTGAAGATGGCTGAAAACCTGCAAAACACTGGGAATTAGCAAATGAATTCCTTGTCATGTTTTGCTTTCATGCATGGCTTTTGGTTTATCTATTAAATTGCCTTGATCTCAACACATGAGTTTTATCACTCCTACTCTTCTGATTCTCTCCCCCATCCTACCAGGGGGGAGTGAGCAGCTGTGTGGGGCTTAAAAGGACCCATGGACCCAAGAAGGAAGGAGCCCAGGCTGGAGCAGGTTTGCTGGTAGGACTTGTGATCCCACAGGTGACCCAGGCTGCTCCTGAAGAACTGCTCCCTATGGAAAGGACCCATACCAGAGCAGTTCATGAAGAACTGCAGCCCACAGGAAGGGCTCCAGTTGGAGAAGTTCATGGAGGACTGTCTCCCATGGGAGGGACTCCAGGGTGGAGCAGGGGCAGAGTGTGAGGAGTTCTCCCTCTGAGGAGAAAGAAGCAGCAGAAACATGTGATGGACTGACTACAACACCCATTGCCTGTCCCACTGAGCTGCTGGAGGGGAAGAAAGAGAGAAATCAGGAGTAAAGTTTAGCCCAGGAAGAAGGGAGGGGTGGGGGGGAAGGTACTTTTTCCTCATTATCTTACTCTGATTTGATTTGTAACAAAATTAAACTAATTTCACCAAGTCAAGTCTGTTTTGCCTATAACCGTAACTGGTGAATGATCTCTCACTGTCCTTGTCTTGACCCATGAGCCTTTCCTCATGTTCACTCTCCACTGTCCAGCTGAGAAGGGGAGTGACAAAGCAGCTTTGGTGAGCACCTGGCCTCCAGCCAGGGTCAACCCACCACAATTAGTTACAATTCTAGCACATTCTCTGTGGAAGCATTAGAATTTGAAAGCTCAAATCAGTTAAATAAGGCAGGAAAAGAGATTATGAATATTCAGTTTGGAATTCAAAACAGCTGTTCTATTTGACCATTAAAAAAATTACTCCTTTTTTATTCAGTATATGCAAACATCCAGTAAAGTGAGATTGCATCCACACAAATATCTGGTAACTACTTTAATTCAGACATGTTTTCATACAACCCTCTTCCGCCTTCAAAGGGAAGCCTTGTCATAAAACAAACAAGAGCATTCAGATTTGTTTTTCTCTGAAACCCATCTAGCAATCCAATCGTGAAACAGAGCATAGCACACAAAATAATTCAATAATCATCCTTCTTGAATAATGAACAACATGCTGTCACAGTAGTGACAGCTGATAACTACCACCAGTAGAAAAGACCTCACCCGAAGTACAAGGGGTGTGCTTTGCTGCTAGTCATATTCTGACACAAAACCCCATCCCTCTCCAGCTCAGGTATTTGTCTGTGACCTCAAACCAAACGCAGCCAAATGTTTCACACTCTGTAATACATTTGCCTCGTCATCCATGAAGTGTGTGTTATTTTGCAGAGGAAGAACTGACATGGAAAGACTACTTCCCAAACAGCAGTATGACTAAATATCACAAAAATAATTTAAATCCAATTTTGAACATTTACCATTTCTGAATTAGCATGTTACAGAACGAAGGAGCAGGAGCCAGAAAGAACATAAGAAAGAAAAAGCTACATTCCTATTTTATTTGGACCATATAAATATGACCCTTCTTTGTAACTATCATTTTTTCCTCCACTTGTTCAGCCTTTACACAAACTATTCATAGCCATATGTAACGGCAGGGTGGCAACATCAAGAAAATGGCAGGAGTGAAGTCAAGACCAAGGTAGCATAAATAGCAGTGACTAAGCCTGAGTCAAACTGCAAAACATCGGGGTAAAAGAAAAGAACCAGGCAAAAGAAAGGGCTGCATTAGGTTTTTGTTGCAAGGTGTTGGCAATAGAGGTGGCCTGTGGGGAAGGAGAGGGACTGCCCCATGCCAGACAGACCCTGTTCCAGCCAGCCCCAATCGATCCACCTCAGGATACAGCTGATCCCAGCAGCCAAGCTAGCCATGTCCCTGGGAAAGCATATTTAAGACTGCATTTAGGGAAAAAAAAAAAAAAAAAAAAAAAAAAAACCCCAAAAAAACCACCACACCACTGTGCAGCAGCTGTAAGTAAGAAGACTGAAGAAAAAACTGTGAGAAACAGCCCTGCAGACACTAAGCTTAGTGAAGAAGAAAGGCGAGGAGGTGCTCCAGGTGCTGGAGCAGAAATCCCTCTGGAACCCATGGTGAAGACCGTGGTGAGTCAGGCTGTGCCCCTGCAGCCATGGAGGATCATGGAGGAGCAGATACATGAGACATGCCGGCAGTCTGGGGAGGGCCCCATACAGCAGGAGGACATGACACAAAGGAAGCTGCAGCCTGTGGAGGTCCTGCACAGTAACAGGTTTTCTGGCAGAAGCTGCATCCCATGGGGGACCCATGCTAGAGCAGTCTGTTCCTTAAGGACTGTGGAAAGGATCCATGCTGGAATAAATCTTTAAAGAACTGCTACCCATGGGAAGAACCCAAAGTGGAGCAGCTTATGAAGGACTATATTCCCTGGGAGGGACCCCACACTGGACCAGGGTAAAAGTGTGAGGCAGAAAGAACAGCAGAGATGAACTGTTATGACTGTAATCCCCATTCCCTACCTCCCTGTGCCATGTAGGGTTGGCAGGAAGGAGATAGAGGAATTAACCACGAAGAAATGAAGTTGAACCTGGTTAGAAGGAGGAGACTGGGAGAAGCTGTTCTTAGTTTTGTCTTTGTTTCTCACAATCCTACTCTATTTTTCTAATTAGCAATAAATTAAATTAAATTTTCCTCAAGTAAAGTCTGTCTTGCTCATGCAGGTAATTGATAAGTGATGTCCCTGTCTTTATCTTGACTTTTTCATCTTATTTTGATTTTAATTTTTACTGATGCTTATTCTCTAATGATATTTTATTAGTCATGCTATTGTCCTCAGCAATATCCTCTCACGTTAAGAAGTCACTTGGTTTTAGATAGGCTATTATATATCATAATCTTCAAAAAGTATATTCAGACAGGAGTTGCAGAATTTTCTGCAGTTACAGAAGGAGGTGACAGAACCAACACAAAGATGACATGGTAGGCAGGAGCATCGCTTGTTTAAGCATCACTTTGATGTACCATATCAAGCATTCTATTACAATTTTGAATGCTAAGAGGCAGGAAAGGACCATAAAAATCTACCATGACTAAAACATTGTCTTTAAAAAGACCAGAAAAACACTGCATTGCAAAAAAAACCTTGTATGAATTAGTTGTGGGGGCCACTATGCACCTAGTAAGGACTATAAAATACAACTTCACCTACAGCTGACCCAAGCCAGAGTTCATCTTTCCTAAATTTGAAGTAACACATTTTGTCTATTAAGTTAAAGGTGTTAGCTACTTTCTCTTCATCTTGACTATGACTCAACATTTTAAATGTCATCCTAAAAAGATAGTCGTCTTTCCTTTGCTCTCACCTTTGCTCTTTCCATTTAAAGAAAAAAATTACACTGCATCAAAGTAAGCACATCTTGAACGTAATCATAATCTGTCATATAATGTTATGAACAGAAAAACAAATACAGGATTACACAAGTGTTCAAGATTACTTCAAATGCTTTCCAAAACACTGGTAGCACAAGCTCAAAGTCCTCTATCTTGAGGTAGGGGAGTAGCTGTAGGTACAAAGCCATGTCTTCAGTATGTAACAAAAAAAATCTCATTAACAGATGTAGATAAATATATGGGGGTTTTGATAGAATATTTGGTGTTTCCTCATAACAGACTTTCAACCTGCCCTTTTGTATTTACTAAATATTATAATAGTGAACTACTAAAAGGCACAAAAGTAGTTTTAATCTATGTCTCATCCAAAATAAATGACATCCAAAAAATGGAGTAATCCTCCTTAGCCATACTTTGATGTGGTTAGTCAAACACACTGCATCTCTCTGTGAAAGTTATATTTCATTTCATAATATATTCTAAGTAACACAGAAGGGTAACTGAAAAGGAGGCTTAAGTGTACAACAGAACTAGCACAGAATGGTTACTGCTTTAGGTCCCGAGAGGTAACAGTGTTACGCTGCGTGCAAACTGTCTGGCCCGCTCCCTAGAGAAGGCAGCTGAGTGGGAGGTATCATGCAGTATTTCTAAAAGGTTGAACCAAGGGTTTGGATGCTTTCATTGTCTAGCCAATTGAAGCAACTTGAATGCAGCTGCTATTTACCAAGCAGGCTGGCCTTTATAATCTCTTTAATAGGTCACAGATAGATACTCAACAGTAGAGGCATATAAATGTTTACAACAGAACATAGATTTTACAAATGTCTCTCTGTCTACACATCAGTTTTAAACCCACTCTTACAAATGACTTTATATTGAAAATAAACAGATTTTTTTTTTCCCCCTCCTGTGGTTCAAGTCTCAGAATTGTAACATATTATTGGTATTCTAGTAGTGTCAAAATGCTCCGGTCAAAATGAATGCCTCCCTGTTCTAGGTGTTGTGTATAAGCACATAAGAAGAAAGCCCATGACTCAATTTTCCATGAGAGAAGAATCAACCTTTCAAAAAAAGAGAAGGAAGAGTGTTTAAGATAAAGCTACATGTATTTTGACTTCCTGTTTCTGAAATTTTACTTCTTGTTTTTCCCTCTAAAATTGAAACATAAGGACGAGTGTGCTTAGACTACAACTGGCAACAGGTAGATCACTAAGGAAAAAACCTGTGCTTTTAAAGAAGTGTTTCAAACTCTCTGTATCTTGAGGAGAAGCAGAATGTAGGCAGGGCAGGAAGAAAAGGTGGCAGGAAGGGAGGCCTGAAGGAAACCCGGCAACGAGATGAGTGATCTCTTAGGCGTCGGAGAAAAGGATTAAGGCCTCTTTGTTCCTGATCTATAGCTGGATGCAGTGAACAGGAACTTCTACACTTAGTTTAATGAACCTGGAGCAGAGCTGGTTTTGGTAACTTTGTTTCCTCTCCGAGAAGGAGGAAAAGGTAGAATAAATCCTTTAAGAAGTCAGTTAGCTCACAACCATGTCCCTTCTTCACAAGAGCTTAATTAGACTTCAAGTGTCCTCAGCTCACCCTGCAACTGTTAACTTCAGAAACAAGAGTATAAGTCTACTGATTGATGTCTGTGCAGTTCTCCCTGCAGACACAGAAACGTAAGTGCACTGGCACTGCCCCGAGGCCAGGCTCCTACCAGCATGCACCACGCAAAGGAGCAGCACGACCTCACGTGAACACAACCTGGTAGCTGCTGTTCGAGGCTGTTTCTCAGGTTGCCTTTCTGAGGCTGTCAAGAGAAATAAATCTTGTCACAACTAGTACAGTGGTAGGGAATTAGATTTTTAAGGAAATTCATTCTCTAACCCAAGTCGTCAGGAGAGTTGGTTCATGATATCCTCATTTCCCAAAGTATTTTTGTCTAAAGAGATGAGGACAGAGGAATGAAACTCCTTACAATAATACTGAATTTGTTTATAAAATAAATGCATGAAAATTTCTGCACAGTGTAAAGACCCACATGAACTTACATATTTTTAGTAGATAGGAAGGAGATTAACTGCAACATGAAGCAGACAATGTGTTCCAGAAACAAGGAGGAAGATAGGTGTCTGTGTCTGGGTGTTTAAGTTATAACATTAAAGTCAGTATCTCATGAGAAACAGGTTAAAGAGATTTATAAGTCCAGGAATTATATTTATAAAATGGGAAAGAGAATATGCAGAAGATATGGCAAAGACATCCAAAGATAACCCGCTTATGTCAAATACATTTTAAAATCTCTTCCTGTATCACATTAGTAAAAAATGCTGTGACTATACAATTTCTTGTTTTCAGAAAAATGAAACAAAACAGCTTTGAAAGCAGAGAGAAAAAACTCACTTTGAGAATTATTGCCTGTGTCAGCAGCTGTTACTCAAATTTCTTACATATGGTGCCAAGAAAAAATATGCTTCTTCAGACATATTATAGTACATCGCATCATTGTGTAATTTTGACAGTCTGAGTTTTTGCTTGAATTCTGTTTAGAAGAGCACATTTACCAAAGCTGAGCAGAATTTAAAGTTACTTTAAACAGTCAAAGCTAACAGAGTAAAGACCCATATGCCAATGGACAACCCTATCCCAAAAAATAGCAGTTGTGTACGCAAACACAAAATCATACAGGACATACTATAAAAACCAACAAGTCTTGAATGACTGCAGGCAGACACTCTGCCAAAGAAAATAAAGGATTAAAAAGTAAATCTTTTCATGTGGTGAAAAAGAAAAAAACCCTGCAATTAGTCCAAGAAAAACTAAGATTGCAAGGTCCTGCACCTGGGTTG
>NW_010251877.1:13459-25074 GCF_000690775.1 Eurypyga helias | reverse complement strand
CCTTCCAGTACCTGAAGGAGCCAACCAGAAAGCTTGAGGGGGGGAGTTTTTGCAAGGTCCTGTAGTGACAGGACAAGGGGTAATGGGTTTAAATTGAAAGTGGGGAGGTTTGGATTGGATATCAGGAAGAAGTTCCTCATGGAGAGGGTGGTGAGGCACTGGAACAGGTTGCCCAGAGAAGCTGTGGATGCCCCATCCCTGGAAGTGTCCAAGGCCAGGCTGGATGAGGCTTTGAGCAACCTGGTCTAGTGGAAGGTGTCCCTGCCCATGGCAGGGGGGTTGGAACTGGATGACCTTTAAGGTCCCTTCCAAACCCAACCATTCTATGATTCTATGAATTTTAACTTTTATATCATGGATGGATGTTAGATGTTGAAGTATTTGCTTTAAGATGAAGTAATAAATTATGGATTTGTGGTCTCATTTAACATTGTAGTAGCCCTGGCTAAAACACTCCCTTAGGAAATGTCATTTTTTATCTATGCATACAAAGCAATAAATATATGCACCCCAGTGTTCCTAACATTTTCTATAATATGGAAGCTGTGTGGCATAATTTATAAAGTGCACTCTAATATCACAAAGGTATTTTTGAAATTACTGTATTGAAAATAATTAATAGGGAACCTGTAAGGAATTCACTTTCTAACTACAGCTGAATGAGCTCTCAGCAATGAGAAATTAAATAAAAAGTCACCTGAAGTGAAGAGAAAATAAAAATTCACTTGAAAGTGCAAGAAAATAAAAGCCAATAAGATCAATAGCCAGACCAAGCTAGCTGGATCGTAGCTATTATTCCATTAGTTTAATCAAGACTCAGTTCTAAAAGATGCTGATTTTACTGGCCCTGATTCAGCAAATCAGAGTTACAGGCATAACTGCAAACAAAAGAGTAATCCTCCCAAATAGAACTGAACTAAAGGCTTACTTAATACTGAATTCTTTGGGACAGATCCAAAACCGTATATATGTACATTTTGGAGTTACTTTTTAACAAGAGTAGAGAGACCTTAGTAGAAACCAAATGTCTAAATACATTGCTCATATCCCTGGCATGAGTTTGGTTTGCACCTCTTGTGCTGCACATCAGGATTCTCCCTTCTCCATCTCAGACCCTCAGGACTTCTTTTCTTTCTAGTGTTAGATTTCCTTGTTGATCCAGTGATCAGTTCTGCCTATGGAACTATGTCACCTGTCGCTTTGCAAAAACTGAAATATCAAGAGGTTTTAAAAACATTAATGTTTTTTATTTCCCACTAACACTGCAGTTATCTTAAAAATAACCCTCACTTGCTGCTTCTGCTATAAAGCACTATGTGTTAAATGGAATCCAAATAAATATACCAGCTGTTGTTCACACCTTTCAATATATCATTTTTAGTCTGGGTGCTGATAGTATTATTTCACTCTAAGTGACCTATTTTGATATAGTTTAAAGTTGATTCCTAAATTTATATAAAGCTGAAATAAGCACCCAAAAAAACCTTCAGTACAAAATAGAAAAACTGTGAATTACTATTGAGATTGTTATTGGGGTTCTGGTCATGGTGTGGATAAACCCAAGATCATTAAAATGGGTATTAGTGACAAATAAGCAAAACAGAAATATGACTGACAGAGGCTTCATGCTTTGCACTCCACTCTACTCCTCACTGGAGTTTTCCAACTATATCTAGAACCAGTAACTTGCATCAGATTTCATAACTCATCTACTTCTTCCACAGGGAGAGGACTCCTTACACTCTGCCCCTGCTCCAGCATGGGGCCTTCCAGCAGGGTGCAGTCCTTCAGGAGCAGACTGCTCCAGCACAGACTGCTCATGGGATCACAGCCTCCTTCATGCACATTCCCCCTGCTCCAACGTGGGGTCCTTCCTGGGATGCAGGGGTGTCTCTGCTCCACCATGACCCTCCACCCTCTATGGCTGCAGGGCACAGCCTGCCCTCTCACCATGGGCTGCAGAGGAACTTCTGCTCCAGTCACCTCCTCCCCTCCTTCAGCACTAACCTGTGTGTTTGCCATGTCATCCATCCCACTCCTCTCTTCACTGCAAGTTGCCCAGCAGTTGTGAGTGTTTTGGGTTTTTTTCCCCTCTTAAGTAAGTTATCACTCAGAGGCTTCCACCATCTCTGATTGGCTCAGCCTTAGTCACAGGTGGGTCTGACTTGGATCCTGGGAAGCTTCCAGCAACTTCTGACAGAAGCTACCCCTGTAGCCCCTCCCCCAGTATCAAAACCCGGCCAGACAAACCCCGTATCATTTATTCACATCTTCATTTATTTGAAAGAATATGAATTGTTGCTGATAAGAAGATATTTTGTTCTTTTCTCAACATAACATAGCATTTGGGTGGAGTCATTCTTGACTGAACCAGTCAGGATATAATTGTTTCTCATTATATGGCCCTCAAAAATTACACATAGATTTGGTGATTACCTGAGTCCAAACAGAGTAAGAAAAACATGGTTTATATTGGTAATACAGTTCTGTCCTTTGAAGATTCACTAGCTGCTTTTTCTCTTGACAGTTAGGCTTGAAAATTCTAGAAACCTTGATAAGTTTCATTATTTAAATTTTTCTGCTGTTTCTGATACAAATGCTTGCTGCTGAGGAGCAAAGCTAAAATTAAAGGATTTGTCCTGCTATGATGTTAATTCATCCTAATTGCAAAAAGTTTAATTTATTTTTCCCTCACATGTTCTTATTTTCAATACACTATTATAATTCCAGCTACTGATTTCAGTAAGTCTAGTCTTTATCTGCAGGTGAAGATTTCTGTTAAGGTGCCTAGAATTTGTTATGTGGATAAAGGAGGAAACATTCTTAGATTTCAAGTTTTGGAGTTGGATCCTGAACTGAGAGTCAACGAGGAGGTGGTGTGAATTTCATGCTATTTCAAGTAGAGCATCATGGATGCAGCAGTCAATGAAGCTGATGAGGAGCAGCATTAGACGTGAGTATAAAGATAGATGACAAAATGTACTTCATTGTGGGTACCCTTGAACTGTGTCAGATGCAAATAAAATAAAAGAGAAAAACTTCAAATGTTTCCATATAAGAACAAAACCAAAATCATAGAAGTTTTAAAATAAAAATAGAAAAGAAGAAAAAAACAGTTAAAGAAATAATCTAAAGACCCAGTCACCAAGGGGAGCTGCTCTGAAGCCAGCCTGGTCCAGAGCGGAGCAGAAGATCTTGGCACATGGGCTTTTCCTGAGGCAGGGAAATGCCAGGGCAGGAGCTGGCAGCTGTTTGCAAGGGATGCTAATGAGGTTTGGGAGTTGCCAGAGCAACTGAAGCCACCTCTACTCCTACAGAAAGCAGCTTGGGGAGCACAAGTGACCAGAAGTGCTGCTAGCAGACAGTGGGGCAGCAGTTTGCTTGGAAGAGTGTGCCGGAAGGGCATGGTCTCCCTACCAGGTGAGTTCAGTTGGTCGTCATCATCCTCTCAGAAGGAGCTAGGATATGGTATCCAGCCAGTGGAAAGCCATGTCCTCTGCACTTGCCAGAATGGATGTGTCAACCCAGACAGAGCTCCCACAAAAACATGCAACCATCCAGGTCCCAGGCTGCAGAGTGCTAGAATTTCACACTGGTAATGGAGAACAGTTGTGTGAGGTGTGAGCAGGTGGATGATCTGCTCAGGTGGGTGGCAGAGCTACCAGAGGAAATAGAAAGGTTCAGGGGCATTAGGGAGTATGAGAAAGAGATAGACTGGTAGACCCATGCTCTGCCCTCTTGGAGAGAGAAGCAGGGAGAAACACTAGAAAAAACCCTAGACCAAAGGGATCCTGTATCCTGTCCCCTGCCATGCTGAAGGCAGTAACAAAGGAAAGGAGTGAATGGAGACAAGTCCATGCTCGAGGCAGCAAACCCCCCTCCTTGTCCACCTTGTCTTCCCAGGTGCCTCTGTATGACATGTATGATGCTCTGGATGTGGAAAGGCAGTCAATGGATGATTTGGATGACAGTCCATCCACTCCAGAGGTGTTGCCAAGGTCAGAAAGGCTGTACCATGACCACCCCTACAAAGAAGAAAAGACAGGTTATAGTTGTAGGCAACTCCCTTCTGAGGGGAACAGAGGGTAAAATGTGCAGGACAGACACTCCTCTTAGGGAAGTCTGCTGCCTTCCTGTGGCCCAAGCTAAGGATATCACTTCCTAGCCTGGTACAGCCCTGGGACTATTACCCATTGCTGCTCTTCCATGTGGGTGCTGATGAAGCCACAATGCAAGGGTATTCAAAAGAGACTTCAAAGCTTTGGGGCAGTTGGTAAAGGAATCTGAGCAAAGGTTATTCTTTTCTCCCTCCTTCCAGTTGCAGACAAGGACATTGGAAGAAAAAGACACACCCAGTCTATTAACACATGGCTCTGTGGATGGTGTCACCACCACAGTTTTGGGTTTATTGATAATCGGATGGCCTACATGACACCAGGCTTACTAGCATCAAATGGAATTCACCTTTCTCAAAGAGGAAGAAGGTCTTTGCTCACAAGTTAGTGGAGGTCATTGACAGAGCTTTAAACTAGACTTGAAGATGTAGCGGCATAACATCAGGCCTGCCCTTGACAAACTGTGGGATGACACACCAAGTTTAGAGGGACAGGATGGTAATGAGAGCCCTCAGCCTGTTACTGTGAGATGTGCTGGTAGCCAACTGGAGCACATCTGAAGTATTCAAGAGATGAGCCATGGGCTCCTGAGGTAATAGAAGCCAACAGGGAAACACCTGAAAGGGTGTTCCTCTAAGAAGGTGACATGTCTGACAGTCCAGCTGAAGTGCCTTTACACCAACACATGTGGCATGGGCAACAAACAGAAGGAGTTGGAAGCCATCATGTTGTTAGAATTCTATGACCTTGTTGCTATTATGAACACTTGATGGGACAGATTCCATCCCGTGACTGGAGTGCAGCTATCGATAGCTACAGTCTGTTCAGAACAGACAGGAGAGGAAGGAGGAGCAGAGGGGTTGCCCTCTATTTGAAGAAATAGAATGTGAAGAGCTGTCTCTGAAGAGTAGCCATGAGCAGGCTGAAAGCTTGTGAGTAAGAATTAGTGACTGAAACAATAAAAGGACCATGTGGTTGGCATCTATTAATGGCTGCCTGATAAGGGGAACCTATTGATGAAGCCTTCTTATTCCAGCTACAGGAAGCATCACGCTCGCAGGCTCTTATTCTCCTGGGGGACTCAGCCACCCTGACATCTTCTGGAAAAGTAGCACGGAGAGCTGGAATGCACTGGGAATAACATCTTAAGCCAGGTAATAAACAGCCCTACCAGAGGGGATTCAATACTAGACCTGTTGGTCACCAATGCAAGTGAGCTAATTGGTGATGTCAAAATTGGAGGCAGCCTGGGCTGCAGTGGTCATGCACTGATGGAGTTCATAGTCCTGAGGGGTATGTCAGGCAAAGTGTAAAATCAGGACCCTGAGTTTTAGGAAAGCAAAATTCCAGCTGTTCAGGGAGTTGGACAATGGGGCAATCTGGACCGCCCTCAGGGACAAAAGAGCAGAACAGAGCTGCTAGATATTTAAGGACATTTTAAATAGAGTGCAAGAGTTCTCAATCGCCAGGTGAAAGAATTTAGGAAAGGAAGGCAAGAGGCTGGCATGGATGAATAAAGACCTGCTGGTCAAACTAAAATGCAAGAAGGAAATGGACAGGCAGTAGAATCGGGGACAGGTATCCTGGGAAGAGTACAGGGATAGTGCCTGTTTTTTTAACCTAGGTGGCCAGCAGCATCCTGGGCTGTATCCAGAGAAGAGTGGCCAGCAGGTCAAGGGAGGTGATTCTCCCCGTCTCCTCTGCTCTTGTGAGACCCCAGCTGCAGTTCCATGTCCAGCTCTGGAGCCCTCAACATAAGATGGATACCAGCTGGTTGGAGTGAATGCAGAGGAGAGCCACAAAAATATTACGAGGGCTGGAACACTTCTCCTGTGAAGAAAGGCTGAGATAGTTGGGCTTCTTCAGACTGGGAAGGCTCCAGGGAGATCTTATTGCAGCATTTCAGTACCTGAAGGGGGCTTATAAGAAAGATGAGGACAAACTTTTTATCAGGGTCTGTTGCAACAGGACAAGAGGTAATGGTTTTAAACTAAAAGAGAGAAGATTTAGACTAGATATAGAAAAGAAATTTTTTACAAAGAGGGTGGTGAAACACTGGAAAAGTTTGCCCAGAGGGGTAGTAGGTTCCCCATTCCTGGAAACATTCAAGGAATATTACTGTAGGATATTAAATTGTGTTTAGATAGCTGTACTCGTAAGATTATGTGAACGCAGAGATTTGAGGATCAATAGAAATAGAGTTAAATGCCTCAAATGCTTTCACATGATTCTAAATTGACTCAGCACTAGCAGCTTGCAATGTTCTGGCTGCCAATCTTCTCTGGATATGTGCATTCTCTTCCTAAAGCCTTCATTCTGTTCTTTGTAAAAGAAATTCACTTACTAATGATGTCCCTTAGTGTACCTTATGAAACATTCAAAATGGGCTGTTATGGATATGGAGTTTAACAGGGAGCAACTAATTGTTTATGCTGGGCTAGCCTGAGGGGGTTTCATTTTAAAACTTTAATATTATAAGGCCTGAATTTCCAGGGTAAAGTTTCTCTAATAGATGGTTCAATAGAACATAGACAGTCAGTGAAAAGTGTACTGTGAGTATTTTTTTTCATATGAAACACTCTGTAGACTATGTGCTGTTTATTTATGAGATTGAGGTCTGGATATGCTAATAGCTGGGGAAATAAAAAAAATCAGACAGCCACCCTACCTGCTAGCGTACTAGAACGCCTGTTGTGCCACCTTCCAAGCTGCTGTTTTATTAATGATCTTGAAACTGAAATAGTAGGGCATGAAGAAGTGTTAAAATGACTTACTGATATGTCACAGGCACTTGCCAAGAAAATGAAATGCACTGAGAGGAAAAAGCACCAGGGAGGCCAATGAGGAACCAAATGTTCCATATTCTGATTTGTCTGACCTTCGCCTTCCCGAGCTCTAAAGAGAAACAAAGCTGCCTTGCTTGCACTGTGCAAACTTGTTATCCGTAAGCTCCAGAACTGTGTGGATTATGTACAGCATTTGCTTATTTACATTAAAAATAAGTCTTCTTTAAATTGAACACATCCTTTGCTTTGTTGAAAGGAAAAACAGTAGCACAGATATTCCATATTGCCTCAGACCCATTGATGCTTCATGCTCGTTTTTAGACACCACTAGTAACAATTTTTTACATGGAAAAGAATTAGGGAAATGCTGATATTGAAGACAACCATAACAGGGGAAGAAACAGAAGCAGTATAAACAGTTATGTAGTTTCAAACAGCAGACAACAATTTTCACATACTCTTTTATTCATGTAGAACTTTTCGTAAGTAAAATTCTGTTTTGTTTTGTTTTGTTTTCTGGGTAATAAACTGCAGCACACAGTATAATAGGTCTGTGTCCTTGCTAGGGGTCCTTTGGTGGTGAATTGATATCCACTTTTCTTAGCAGCATGACAAATGAAGACTTCTTCTTAGCTGGTGGTCATACGGAAAAGCAGTGCTAGCAACCCATTTCTTATGTCAACTCTTGTCCATTCGAACTGAACTCAGACAACGGGGATGGCAAATTTCAACAGAATCTCTGTGGGGATGGAGGCATTCTAGCTGGATTTGGAGGAGGACTTCTGTCCACACACTTTGACCATCCACACTAAAAAGAAACAAGAGAAATTTTGAACAGGACAGATTTTCTCAAATGCCTGAATTGATGAAAGTGTCCTACCTTGAATAATTTAAAAATCAAAATAAGGATGAAGAAATGCACATAAGAAAAACAGTCTTTTCAGAGAGAACATAAATTTTGATGGATTTTTTCTTTGGACATGATTTTTTCCCATGCTATCAGAAGATACTTGGAAGCAAACAAAACTAAGCTTATCTTTAACTTCAGCGAACTACATTTTTCAAGCCCTTTCTTCCATAGGTTTCCCTGCTTTTTAATTTTTCTTAACTTTTGCTCAAGGATTAACATATTTGATGTACAGGATAGTATTTAAGGTGAATGGGTGGCTTCATTTTGCTAGTGGATGAAATAATCCTTGTCTATGCCTCACATATGAAGTGCTTTAGGGAGCTTAAACAACTCTGCATAAATATGCTAACTGAAATTATTACCTACCATAATGTCTGTATGGCATCCTGGAGCTAGAATGGGAGCTGTCACTCTGAATCTCTGTGATGAACAGATATTAGAGCCACTAAATGATTCTAAGTTGGTTTAGATCATTCTGTTTGTCAGATGGATTTGGCACTTTTGGAGGGATCTGGGTTCGCTTTTGGGGGCAGAACTGTACCCACAGCTCACACAGAGGACAGGTGACAGCAGTACCACTCCACACTGCCTTCTGACAAGTGTGGCACCAGCTGGGTAGGTCTCTTTGTAGACGGGGCAGATGAAGACTGCAGTCGCGTCGTCCCTGTGGAGGTTGCTAGCAAACACGGCTGTTGCCACTTGCTGTGTGCCTGCATGTCTAAGCTGATCACAGCAACAGGGTTTAGAATCCCAATTAATTTCTAATTGTTTTGCAGTTTGAAGACCAATATTCCTGCAAGCCTGCTTGTTTCCATGAGGCTCTAAAGGGTAAAAGTCAGTGCAGAATTTAGCCCTCTGTCATGACTAATTTAAGCAAGTTTTAGACTATTAACCCAGAGGTCAAAGGTTCACTCTGTTATCACAACATCACCAAGTCCTCCAGCCTGTCTCTGGCTTCTGATACTTAATTGTGTTTGGTTTCTGTTAGAGACCCAGAATGCTTGTTACATGCTAAAGAGGTGTAAAACATAATCCAGTATTGTCTCCAAACTAGTACTCTGGCAAGCACAAACAGTGCATCTAGGACCATGTTAGTATTGATCTCGAGTCAGATCACATTAGCACTTCCTACACTACCTGGCTAGAGCCTGCCAGGGAGTTAGCAATGCATAGAAAGACAGACCCAGGCAGTCAGATCGATGGATTAATGACGTCTGTCTCCTTTGTGCAATTTTACTTCCTACATATCTCTCTTGATCCCCTTGTGCCTTCCCTGGGAATGAACTTTCTGAAGGTTCGGAAGACATAAGACGATTGTGTGCAAATAATACCTGTAACATGACAAACATGAAAAAACCCAAACAAAAACAAAAGCAAAAAAGCATGATAATAATGCATGTCTAGATCTGTGTATGCACCTACACTCACACATACAGAGTTTTTCTCTGCTAGTAGAGATTTTACTTTATGAATATGTTGTGTGCTCTTACATCTTAGGCTAAGATGGAGATTTCCAGGAAAAGCGGGTTATCTTTAGCAGATGGTCATGTTTACATGATACGGAGATCTGTATAAAACAGCTTGTAAAATTTCCAGTGTGTGGATGAATAACAACTCTAAACTTTCGGAAAGGATTTCTAGGTTTCTTCTCCTGTCTCTCTATCTTACTTTGAATTATTAACATTTCTCATTGCTAACTGTCTATGTGTGCCCACCTTCACACACTCATGGGTGGATTGAAGATACATTTCTTACACCATCAATAAATTATTTGTCTTTTTTTTTTTCTTTTTAGTTTCTATTTGGTAATTTAACACATTGTTTTCATAAAATGGCATGCTGTAGCTAAATATTTTGCTGTACGTTACTCCATATGCCACTCTGATACTTCCTTCAAAAACAAATATCCATTTCTATGTGACCATACATGTTCATGTTTATTTTAACCCTCCTTTTATGAATTTTTCTAAAATGGTAGCTTTCTGATTGAATTACTGACAAAGATATATCAGGTTTATGTGATTTATATTCTTCATTGGAAGGGATCTGCCAGGGAGAAATGTGTGTAAAGATTCATATCTTCAAATATCATCCTCTTGTAAAATTAACTATTCGGGGGTTTTTCTACCTGTACCATTCTACCACCTCTGTTTACCTCATTCTTCCATATTTTCCTCACAGATTTTCATTCTGCCTTATTTGACATTCTTTACATAAGTTTTACTGCCTTAAACCTATTTTTCCAAGCCCTTCTGAGAATCTCAATCTTGTATTTGTGATGATTTGTATTACAGCAATAGCTATGGGACCCAGATGAAACCAGAGCTCTATTTTATTAGCACAGATTCATGCTGAGAAACAATATTTACTCTGAAGACTTGATAATAGTAGGATCCAGTCTTGGACACCCCAGAGAGATGTGGATTTTAAGCATATAGTGTGACAGTAAAGAAAATACCTGACTTCCTCACACAGTCAGTGGGAAGTACCATGAAGACTGGAGCGACCTTCCCCTGCAATGTGGTACAGACTCCATCACAGGAGGTTTTCAAGATGTGCTAGATACTCTAGGCTCCCTTTCCCATGGAAGGTTGGGCCAGATGATCCCTCAAGGTCCCTTCCAACCTGGGCTGTTCCATGATTATTATAAATGAGAAGCTATCTGCTCCACTTGGGCACATTTAAGGGCCTCCACCTCCTTCACTGACCATTCAGGTATACCAGGGTGAGTGTTTATCTTCTCATATTAGTTTGGACTTGCCCTCACACCAAAGGTTAACCTCCCTGAGAGTCAACACTGTCTGTATGCCCCTTGTTTGACTCTGGTTTGATGCAAACTCACTGGTTTCCTCAGAGGAAAACCCTAGCAGAGGTAGGTGATGGTTGACACTGGACTGCTTTCCCTAACCAGGTGATAAAGCCTGAGAGCAGGACCTTGAACCAGCACAGCAGCTAAGATGACATAGCCACTGTCAGCAGCACATTACTGGGAAGGAAACTTGGTGTGTGTTTTTTTTTTTTTTTTTTTTCTTTAAAAGCAGAGGTTGGGCATCTCAGTTATGAAGGCTGTATCTGATCAAAAATCAATAAATGAAAGACTAGAAAAGGAAACAGAATGGAAGTGATTCAGCCAAAGCTGTGCATCTGGTCATAGTCTAGCACAGAGTTGGCTGGACTCCCTTGTCTCCAATATGATGAGCAGTTGCTTACATTTACCGAGCATCAGACAAACATACATTTTCATTCTTTTTTCCTCTCACAGATTTCCATGGGTGTGTTTTCCCAGTGATCTGACCTCTTCTTTTCAAAACTCACTCCCTTCTTTGGTCAGAGTGCAAGCAGACAATTTAAGTCTTTCTCCGCTAGCCGGGGTGGGCACCTGGGGTTGGTACAGAGTTCCCAGAGTGTTCTCTGCAATGTGATGAAGAGTAAGATCTCATAGTATTATCATAGAAAAACCAAGGCTTCTGTGAATCAAATGACCTGCTTAGAGGTTCCATGAGTGTTTTTCTAGCCTATGTGGGAGCTGCACTGAGGTTTGGTGACTGGGTCATAAATTCAAATAATAACTCTGATATGCCACCAAGCTCCTTGTGGTTTTGTTCCCCAGAAGAGCTTCATGCAAGGAAGGATGGATTCTGCCCTCAGTTATGATCATGATTATCTATGGCTTCATTATATATGTGACAGATTCAGTTCCTTATCCTAGGAGAATGGGTTCCTATAAGTATAACTATAAGACCACAAAAATGTTGAATATTTTATGAAATTATGTTTTAGTTTGGAAGGGATCTGGTAGGAATG
>NW_010251877.1:0-13444 GCF_000690775.1 Eurypyga helias | reverse complement strand
CCTGAACACTCTTAAAACCATGATAATGCTCCTGACAAACCTTTCAAGGCTAAGCAATTTCTTTCAAAACAGGAAATAAATTACACATCTGAAAATTGTTCACACATGATCTGTCCTGATCCAAACTGTCATCCCTCAAGACTGGACAGGTTTTCTTCAAGGCACTTTATACTGGGTTCAAGTTCTTCTGGTTAATTTAAGAAAAATGCCGTAGGCCAACCATTTTTTATTATTTATGACTATTTTCAAAAACTCATTTCCCTTTTCCTATCCCTCAGTGAGAACACTGGTGGCATTCTGCTTTATGGAGCTCATATTGACATTTGTACTGACTCCATGCTTAGGCTGTAGGATTTAAAAGTGCTACCCACCACAATAATGTCTGAATGCCTATTCTTCAGGATCCCTTCCAACATGCTGATCTTTGCATTGATGTAGAGCTCCTTTGGCTTGTCTCTCTCCTTAGACATTGTGAAGACATACTTTGTAAGATTTACAAATGCAGGCTCTTTCACATCAGAAGTTAAGTAAATTCCCTAGGCATTAGGCTCCCTGTGCAGCCTGCCCAAATATCCATGTTTCAGTATCAGCTGAGTTCTTATGTGAACTATAAATGTTGCATTTTAGCAAGTGAAGGGGTACACTTAGATTTAAGTGCTTGCAAGTATAAAATATTCATCCTCGCTAGTGATGAGTACATGAGTACAGACTATCCTGAGAATAATGAATCTGAAGAAATCCTGTATGGTATTTCTGTTCATTGCATGAGTGTCTAGACCAAACATGATCAAATAATTTGATTATAGGGATAAATATGCCTGTTTTTCCAAGATATTTGAGATTAAATCTTTATTGGGCTAAATACTGTGCAAATGTTGAATCAGTCACTGCCATTGACTTTAAGACTTGGCCACACAAACATAGAAGACAAAGAAGTCTGTAAGGGGAAAGCAGAAGTAAGAGAGCTTGATGAAGGTCAGTTACCAAAGCAAGAGTGAAACACTGCTCTTCAAGCTCAGTCTAGCTCAAATCTCTGTTCATCAAGCCATGCTGCATGTTATTCCAAAAAGGGCCAAGTACTTGTTATGACGCCTATTTCAGTTTCTGTAAGGTTGTTTCTCACTGTGCAGTGAATGTAAGTTTATTCACTACTTAATGGAAACTGGAAAAGTAGATATATTTGCTGAAATGAAAAACATCTGAGAGTATGGAAAATCTATTAGAACTGCAAAGAAATTGTCCAGCTTTTAAATTGAACAAATAATATTCTAGTTCTGTGCACTTGGTTGGTCTGGGTTTTTTCCCCAAAAGATAAGAGAGTTTTTGCTGGCTTAGGTGATTTGTACCTCTTAATTCTGTTTTTACTTTCCTGGGGTTGTGGGATTGGGGTCAGGATTATGCTTTTCATAGTTGAAATGGAAGTGTGTTATTTTGTGTGATCAAGTAAAATGGGCATGTGCATGCCCTTTGCAAAACTGTACATTTGTTGACAGCTGTGCTGGTGCTGTGACTTAAATAAAAACAAATTAAAAATGAGACAGTAACTTATGGTGAGAAAGAGTTTTTATTTTCCTTTCAGGTAGAGTTAAGCAGTATGTAAAGTGTGTGTACAGGGTTTGCACTGTTTGTTAAAAGGATTATTCAGATGTAAAAGCCATAAACCAAATGCATAGCTCATATAAGCATAGCTGCATTAGTGATACTCCACCATAGAGGAATTTGGCTTCTTATGTCTTAAAGTTGCTGCACAAGTGAAGCAAGAAATACGTATGTAATTATGCACAAAACTGAAAAAATTCTAACAATACAGTGTAAATTTTGAAGACTTTGTGTTCTTATCAGAAACAAATGGATTGCAATTAGATTTAAAAAAGAATAGATGCAGGTTAATGAAACTGAAACTGGTTTAGTTTAGTGAAAAAAATTAGTCTTTTTCAACAAACCAATCTTATTCTTTACAAGGAACAGTATTTGAAAAGAAATTTTTTTTTTTCTAACTTCATTTTTTAAATGAAACCATTAAAATTCATGAAAATTAGTTTTGGAAATGAGCTTTAGCTTAAGAGGAATTTACAATAACATTTTCAATAATATTTTTGATTTATAAAAAACCTTGGAGGGAAAACCAAGAAAAATGAATCAAGAACTTGTTCAGAACAATCACAATGAACCTCCTTCAAAAACAAATGGAAAATCACTTGGAAGTTCTTTTAAGGAAAATATTTTTTTTCTCTGACCAGTTCTATTTCTGAAATGTATTACTTATTCTTTACCTAAAGCTGGTAGCATGGTAAGTTTTCAGTCCAAGATATTAACTGGGATCTAATATAAATTCTTTTGATACTGACTGACTGCAGGAAGGTTCATCATACCTGGTAAAAAAAAAATATGGAAGTAGTCTCAAGTTCTTATACAACAGTGATCACATTTTTACTTGGTAAGTCTCTAGTTCAAACCACAAATCTACACAGATCTCACCTAAGAGAAGTTTCAAAATTCTACCAGCATTACTTTTGGGTTTTTTTGAGTGTGGTTTTTTTTTTTGTTTTGGTGGTTTTTTGTTTGTTTGTTTGTTTGTTTATTTGTTGGTTTGGTTTGGGGTTTTTTTGTTTTCCTCTTTTCTCAAAAAACTGTGCATAAAGCTTTTTGGTAAAGTTAAATCATATTTTAAAAGAGGAAAAAATATGTATTACATTAATTTCTCCAAAACTTTGAAGTGTTTAAGAGGATTTTACTCTTACTTTCCAGACTAATTCACTGCTAAGGTAAATTTCAAACCTGAAATAGGACGTTAGAGGAATTTCTAAGTTTCTGGAAAGGCAGGTTGCTGTTAAATTTTTGTCAGGTTTAATTATAGCAGGCTTCCAAAAACAATAAAGTTGGTTATCTAGCACATCCCTCAGTTTGTGTGTATCGCAAAATAGCCAAAATGTGAAGAGTGGTTTTGCAAATGTGCTCAGGGGAAGGATAGGGATTGAGTGGTGGTAATTCAGACCAAACAGTCCATCAAGGTCCTAAGCTCAATTTTGATCAATTCCATTAATACTAGTAACATATCTTCCTAGGATTTGTGACCTTTATCCAAGTTCTTTGTACAGGAAGTTCATTGTCATTATCTATGTCTTATGGAGAATAAGACAAAATATCTTGCCCAAAATCACCTTGGAAATGAGGGGCAGAGTCTTTGGAGGAAATATGGTCTGACACTTTCCCGTCTGTTTTGGCAGACGTTACAGAGCACTTAGTCCTCCTTCCAGTGCAAACCACACAACATAGTGCAGGAATGGAAAATTGTAGGTTTATGAACCTCTGAAGAGGATAGGCTGTACATTCTGTAAGGACAGGAACCTTCTTAGATTCTAAAGTGGAGGAAAGGAGCCTAAAGTCTGATCCTGTCCTGTTCTTAGTCTGCTGGCTTAAAGCTCAAAATCCATTTGTGAAGCTGTTACAGCTCAGTTGAGAATGTAGTGTTAGGAAGGAACATAAATCATTTCCTAGAAGGAAAAAAAATAAACCCAACCAAAACAAACAAACCACCAGCCCCCAAAACCATAGTACATTGTTATGTGTCAGGGGCTAGATCAAACTCACATGCTGTGAATAATAACAATAATGATAAAAACAATCACGAAAATGTAAAGACAAGACAAAATGCTCTATACCTATGGCAGAAGGTGTATCATATTTCGGTTAAGATATGGCTGTCAGTCAGTTTCTGATTTGTTGACAGTATAGAAAAGACCAAATCCCTCAAACCTCTTTCTCTGAGAATACTAATACAGAAATGAACACATTTTCCTTCCACTCAGGGACGTGTGAGAATAATTTGAATATATTGAAAAGATATTTTTGAGACCATCATGACAAAGCTGATTACATATACTAGTTTCAGGAAAGTTTAATTGTTGTAGACTTTCAGAAAGTAACACAGGAAAGAGTAGTTTTGGACTAATATTCTGATACCTTCTGCAATTCTGTTATTTAAATTCTAGTTAATATTTTGTGTGTCTGAATAATCCTCTAAATAGATACACCTAAAACATCATTTACATGTGTTCTGGGTGTTTGCTTGGCCACATTGCCCGTCACAGTGATTCAGGTAGCTGCAGTGCTCATTACAGGGGTTTGGGTGGCCAAATTACCTATAGTGGGAGTTCGTTTGGCCACAGTGCCCATTGCAGGAGTTTGGGTGGCCACATTGCCTATTGTGAGCATTCAGGAAGCACAGTGCCTGCTTCCACATCATGCACTAGTAGCAGATAGGGTAATACTTCCAAATAGTTATTTAACTTTGATCCAGATCTAGGGAACATTCAGGATCATGCTGATCCCTACCAAGAAAACACTCCAAAAGTGTGAAAAATTTCCATAATACTCATAGGCTGTGGCATTTGGCCTGGTAGAAAAGGGGAAAAAAAATAAGAGACAATTCCTCCTCCATAGGTTGGGTCTCCAAGGAGAAAAAATGAAAGGTGTAATTATAATAAAAGTCTCCACGAGGTTGCATGTGAAGTACCAGGGAGTTGATGATACTGATAAAGATACCGGATTGTTCCCAACACCAGTATTACACTCACTTTCCAAACAAAACCTTTCAATCAGGCTCAAGCATTGATAATCAGCATAATCATAAAGTCATAGAATCCTGGAATGGTTTGGGTTGGAAACGATCTTAAAGCTCATCTAGTTCCAACCCCCCTGCCATGGGCAGGGACACCTTCCACTAGACCAGGTTGCTCCAAGCCTCATCCAGCCTGGCCTTGAACACTTCCAGGGATGGGGCATCCACAGCTTCTCTGGGCAACCTGTCCCAGTGCCTCACCACTCTCTCCGGGAAGAATTTCCTCCTGATATCTAATCTAAACCTCCACGCTTTCAATTTAAACCCATTACCCCTTCTCCGATCACTAAATGCCCTTGTAAAAAGTCCCCCCCCCCCATCTTCCTTGTAGCCCCTTCAGGCACTGGAAGGCTGCAGTAAGGTCTCCCTGGAGCCTTCTCTTCTCCAGGCTGAACAAGCCCAACTCTCTCAGCCTGTCTCCATAGCAGAGGTGCTGTAGCCCTCTAATCATCTTCGTGGCCCTCCTGTGGACTTGTTCTTACCAGTCTATATCCTTTTTGTGTTCAGGTTCTAATAATTACTCTAAGAGCAAAGAAGTCAACATCCTGACCAGTGACCACCACATCACTGTAATAAATACTTATAGCAATTCCAGTTTAACACACAGTCATCAGAACTGTCATTATCTCAACCCTCTGAGCCCCATGTTGGGTGCCAAAAAGGACTGTCATGGTTTATCCTCAGGTAGCAACTGAGTACCATACAGCCAGTCACTCACCTCCTCCCTCCTCCAGTGGAGGAGAAGAATCAGAGGAAAAGGCAAAGAAACCTAAGCCCTGACTACTCCCTATTTATATGGTGAGCATCATGTTTTATGGAATGAAATTCCCTTTCGGTTAGTTTGGATCAACTGTCTGGGATGTGTTTCCTCCCAAATTCTGGGAACACAGGTGCAGTGTCAGAAACTGAACAAGTCCTTGACTTGGCATAAACATTCCTTAACAACAACTGAAAACATTATGATGTTATCAATATTATTCTCAGCACAAACTCAAAACATAGTTTCATACTAGCTACTGTGAAGAATATGAACTTTATCCCAACTAAACCCAGCAGAAGAGGGCTGGAAATAATTTTGGAATTAGTATACTAGATAGATCTGGAAACATAATTGTGTAAAGAAAGAGTTATTCCTGTGCTCCATAGTATCCTGTTTTGAATATGTATTCCCAGACAATATTATGTATTCAACTTAAAAGCTCAATGCTGAATCAGTCCAAGGTCATCATAGTTTGTCTGCTACAGTCTCCCTCAAGTTTGATGAGAGCGCTACATTAATGAAAATGCATTAGATTAAAAAAAAAAATAGAACACTGTTAAGTTCTTGTATTAGTGATGATAATTTTTCATTTGACACAGAGTTAAAAAGAATTTCTCTATTTGATGGTGTATTAATATCTGTAGTGACAAATCCTTCAGTACATACTATAGCTGCCATTGCCTGGAGGAAAACCTAAGGACATTTTGAAGAGCACTGTGGAAGGAAGTTGTAAAGAAGTACTTGGTTTGGAGTTGTTAGACTGAAACTAAGCAGGATGGTTTGATGTATTGCCAGAAGGCTTTATCTTCTCAAAAAGTTTATAATCAAACAAAGGAGAGCCTACTGCATATTTTGTTGTTCAGCGAACATGAAAAGTTGTTTTTCTTTCAATAATGCGTCTCTCTTTACACTTAGCCTTATCCAAAACAGCACATTCTGTAGATATTGTTACCACTTCAAGTCCAGGATTAATTCACTTCAGTGAAACTTTGTTTTCTTTTTAAAACTGTTTTTAAGCTGAGCTTGGCACAGGCACTTGAATTAGAAGTCAGAAAAGGGAAAGTACAAGTTAATACCGTAACATTTTCCAAACCTTCCGCAAAAAATCTCAGATGTGTTTCACACATATTATGACTCAGCTCCCTTAGAACATCTGATTTAGAAGGGTAAATACTGTCCCAATTTCCCTGGAGCAAATTTGGAGTAAGAAATTAGTTAATGTTGTATATATATTTCGGACAGTTGAACCGATAAAGGAATCCATACCTCTTTATCTCACCATTAACTTTCATTAACTTTCCACTGAAATTACAGGATGACATGCAGAAACCCCCACATCCACAAGTGCTCATACCTGCACCCCTATTAACGTTGTTTGTGAATCATATAATACTGATGTCTGCAGCATACATATCTAAACTTTAGAATTTGCCCAGATTTAATTTAAAATTAATGGAGACAGGCATTTTATGGCATGATCCATTTAATCTTACTAGGTGTCAACTTTAGGAAGGGTTAATCATACCCCTAAATGATGTTTTTCCTTTAGTGATGCTAGAGAACCCAAACAAGTAGCTCAAATATAAACACATACAGCTAGAAAACCCTGCCCACAATAACTACTAGACCATTTCATAGCACGTTTCTGTGATTTTTCATTAAAAACAATTGACAAGTACATCATTATGAATATTAAACAACCTTTCAAGGTGCCCATTCTCAGTTTTGAATGCACATAAATCAGTTAGGGCTACAGTTTTAAAGGCATTTAGACATCTAAAGGTGAGATGGAAATTATGTATTACGTGTGTTTTCATACTTTTCAGCAATAAATAAGAAATATTAATATTATTAATGATTTAGGAAGGAAGTGTGGCAAAGGAGTATGAGAAAGTGTCAAGCTATATGAATAAATTATTTTAGAGATATATTAGCCCCAGATGAGCTATGCTGAATAATATCACCTTGGCTAGGGGGTAAGATTTTTCTTATGGCTTTACAAATTACTGACTAACTTGCTGTAAATATGCACCTGGGTTTAGTCTGCAGGTTTTGTTCCTAAATGTCCACAGAAAAATGTTGCATTATATATAGATGAAAAATAATTCATCTCACATACACTCAGTATGCTGGGTAGAAGACTGAAAGATATGGCTAACAGTTGATAACCTGGCTACGGAAAAATCAATAGCAAAACTCCCATCAAGTGGAATGTGGTGAGATTTTATATTTCATCTTGAGTATCATAGTGCAGCAAATATGTTGGCCAATAAAGTTAAAGAGAAGAATATATTCTGTCATCGGGCGAAAAAAGAAAGAAAGCAAAAAGCTTACTTTGTTTTTTCATTGGGTCAAGTGTCTTCAGGCTGAAAGGAAAGATACCATTTTGATAGTATTTAAAGAACAGGAAGAAGAATGAGTAAGAGATGTGTCCTAGGAGACAAATTAAAATGGCAAAATCTACAAAGTGGGTATAAGAACCTCTACAGGATAAATGGACTAACAGTAAGTCACTGATGTAATTCAGTATTTTGTTCTTAGTGTTTTCCTCTACAGCCTGCCTTTTTTCTGAAGCACAGACCACAGCCTGAGCAGAATCTTTTCTGCTCAGCTTGATCAGAGCCTCATTTAAAGAATCTTAATAGAAATTAGAAATAATGGTGTGAAGAAAAGGAAAGCTATCTTCAAGCTGAGTATTAAGCCAAGCTTTCAGAGAGCGAAATCTGTTCAAACATGCTGTAGCGTAGTGTTGAAAAAGCATGAGGAATCATACTCCTGGGAGCATTCTAGTATTGGCAGGTATACTGCTATATGACCTTCCAGTCTTAGTATCTATGATATTATGATAGCTCTTCAGTTTAGCTTTTTCACCTTGTTCCTCTTTCAGCTTATACTGTTATGTAATGCAGCGCAGGAGCTGGCAGCTTCATTGGTAATGACTGGACATGTGTACCATGAAAAGGTACCACCAACTGAATGGATGGGATCACCGTAGGATTCTTTTATAGAGAAGGCACAGGGCATGGCTCTGCCTACATCTGCTGCAGTTATCTTGTGTGACCTTGTGCAAGTCATTGTTTCATGGGGATCTGCCTGTACCTGCATGCAACACCACGGGTATGTCACAGCATTCATGTTCCAGGTTTCCAGAATGAGTCCAGCATCCTGTGTTAAGTCCTTTGGCTCCCTATACAGTGTACATGGAGAACTGAGCCTACCAAAGCGGTATACTTAAGGAAATTGCTGCCCAACGAAATATTCATCTGGGTTAAACACTAATTTGCTAGATGTATTATTCCTTCTTAACACAGGTTCACAGAGTGGTAGGGGTTGGAGGGGACCTCCAGAGATTATCTTGTTAAGTTGCAATTCCCTCCATTTGGGCTTCACAGCCCTTTTCCCCTCTTTGGATGTAGGGGCCCTAAGCCCTACTCTCAGAGCCCAGGAAGGGATTCTAAACAAGTTTTCTTTACATATTAAGGTAGCACTGAGGATGCCAACCTCACTTGGACTCTGTTTCCATAAATGAGCAGTTATAAGACAAGACTGGAAGTCCTTTTTCTTCTTCTGCTTCCCTGAAAAAAAATCACAAAGTGTGTAACGAAAAAAAATATTTTGTTTGTCTTTATCCACAATCTATATTCTCTATGTATGATGTAAATTCTAAGGAACTGAAGCTGTATTTAACTGTGTGTTTCTGCAATACTTGAGCTCAGTGAGGATCCATTTCAGTTAAAAACTGTGTTACTTTAATGCAAAAAGATCAAAGTAGTTTTAATTTTTTCATAGTATCATAAACTTATATAAACAAAAGCCACATCTTGTGTTTGTTGTTTTAGTATTTCAGATTCAGGCAGCTAATCCAGAAGTCAAGAGACAGTCTGTTATTTTCTTAATAAACATGTGAGAGGACTTTTACATAGTTTGTTTTGATGTTTTCTTGGTATTCTTCCTGCCCTGTGTGATATTTCCATAATGCTCTCAAATATTTGAGTTACGAAACACCTACTGTTTCTTATTGCAAAATTGGTATTAGATGTATTTTTTGCAATATTTTTAGAACTTATTAGTCTTCAAAAGAACACATGGAACAATTGTAATATTATTAAGGGGAAAGAAAATTAATGCCGTTCTTTTTCTAGGAACACACAAGGTTTTGAACATTCTGACTGCTTTCGTAATCAGAACTAGAGAAGATTGAATGGGCATCGTCAAAGACTTAATGAACATCTTTCCTGTTGGTGTCATTTTCTTCCTTCTTCCTCAGTTTTAATCTCCTCCTTTCTGTCTGTGGCAGATGGCATTATGCAGATGAAGAGTAGAGATGTCTGGTTCTCAACAGCTTGTGCCAGCAGACCAGCAGTGCCTTTTCCTGCAAAAATCATGTTATGTAGAGAAAAGAATAGAAGATAATCAGTTTTTAAAAGGAAAAGAACTCGAAGTTCATCAGTAAAACATGCTCACAAAGGACATGAGTAACATACTGCTATGCCTATGTCCTTTTAAACTCTTCCTGGGGGTGAATCATTTATTAATCCTGGAGGGCCCTGAGTGGGATGTACTATATACTGTAGCTGTGGTACATTGTGGGAGGGTTATTCTGATCAGATAGTCTAGACCAGAGATTTTAGTTTCTCAATGAACTCATTAAATGTTGCAGGGAAGTACATGTTTAACACAAATGATTAAGCATATTGTTAGGTCAAAAGCCTAGTTTTGCATTAAAAAAAAATCTTTTCTTAGCTTTAATAGTAAACAAAAACTTCAAGCCAATGAGACATTTGTGCAGGCTCCTGTTATTGGCCAGCATTATCTGGATACTACTAAACATTAAGTAACATGACATGGCAAACCCAACTCAACATATTTTTCATTAAACATTAGCAGTTTTAATATTCAGTTCTAAACATATGACTTTTTAAAAACAGTATCTCTTGTTCTAAATTTTAATATTAATTAAAAAAAAAAGCCACACCAAAATTTGCCTTTGAAGATTTGGATTTTGCTCCTGAGTGTGGAGTGTTTTCTAGAAAAATCAAAAAATCTTATCTCATGTTTTAATAGATGAAGTGTTCAGTGTTAAGGACAGCCATTCAATCGGTAGATAAAAGCCATTTAAAAATAATTATATGCAATAAAATATTATCTTCCAGAAGATGAACCCTTATCATCTTACGTTTTGTAATATGAACCATTTATAGGTTTTTAGAAATATCATTTTCAACCTCTGGTAACCAAAGTGCAGAAAGAAACAATGTTTTACAATTATACCAAAATGACATGTTCATTTAGCTTACTTTATTACAAAGGATTCTCATGCTATTTAAAGCCCAATAACAATGCTAGATTTTCAAGAGAAAAAACTAGAGATTCCGATGTTGACAATACAGTAGGAATTTAAGAAAATAATGGGTTTAAGAAAAAATTGGGCTTGACACAAAATAATCTACTAGACAGTGTTTATGTTCTATTGACTTTTACAGGATGGAGTGTGAGACCACCTAAATGCTGTTTGATAATTGTCCAGTGGAGGTGACTGTAAGTTTCTATAGTGCTGCATCTAACAAGGTCTTTATCCTGTTTCAAATGGCAGGAGACTGTGAATTCAAGCAGGAGTTCCTAAGTCATGTGGTCATGGTATTTTGATGTAGCTACTGTACTTTTCCATGCCAAATGTGACCAATGTCTGCAGTTTCTTAGCTGATTCTCTCTTTTATTTAAAAAAAAACAAACAAAAAACCACAAAAAACCCCACCACCAAAGCAAAGAACAACTCCCCCACCATTACCAAAACCCAAACCAAACCAAAAATAACCCAGAACAAAATCATGTTCTAAGATTTTAATCATCTCAGATGGTCAGGATATAAGTTTTACAACTTACCCAAAAGATTGATTAAGCTCTTGCCACATTCACATGCCAGAAGTATACTGTATTGATTGAACGTCTACTGCTTTTAGCAGTTAATAAATCCCGAGTTAGTGTTTACTGGCTTACAAAAGAGAGAGACACAATAACATTGCACATATTAATGGTGCCTTTGAAAGAAATTTTGATATCATATAGGAAATGTGGAACTATTTTCATTAATGCACCAGGTTGACAGCAAGTTGAGTTAACAAAGTTCAGGAAATATCTTCAGTGTCCCTGGGGTGTTCACAGAAATAAATTAGCCTGTGAAGACTTAGCTTGCTTAGGGAAATTCTAACACATATAATTGTACTGGTATGCAGAGTAAGCCAAAGGTTTCACTGAAATGATTAATAGTTAACTAGGTTTGGAATATCAACAAATACTTTACATATCCATAATTTATTGTCCTTTTATTTTTAGATTGACTACAGTTTACATAGATGCCAATTCAGATCAGGCAATGCTTATTTAACTTCAGTTTTCTTTTAGGTTGTGAATGAGATCACTTATTTTTAAATATATGATCTCTGATCACAACTTTGAGTTGTGCTGTCTGATGATGGGTAAATGAAAAGAGACTCAGTATATTTCAATGAACTATTGTGTAGAGTATTTGACTCTGTGCCTTGATATCAGTAGGTAATTACATTAATTAGATTAACAGGAAAAATGTTCCAAAAAACTTTTGTCTCTGTTTCAAAATGAGATAAGCTGATTTCAGGAAGGAAATTTTTTGGATCATTTGTTAAGCAGAAATCTTACTTGAAGGCTACACCTATGAATCTCAGTCAGCAGGGCTGGAGTTACCAATTTAAATTCAGGTGTCCAGAGTAAGGTGATCAGTGAGGCTCTCTTTATAGACAAGACAGGTGTCTCGGACAGTTATTCATCCTCTTCTGAAACAGACACATAAGGAAGGTAATCTGGATTATGTCAGTTGATATGGTGTTCTCTTTCTCTTCAGATAATGTAGGGGAAGCTTAAATGGAAAATGGGAAATGTCTACCTTTACTCTACTACTACAGTAAGATGACTTTGATCCTGACATGGGTCACCGATTCATGAATTATTGTAGCATTTATTGCAACATATTGCAGGACGCATTATTCCACAAAAGTGGATGAAGATTAAGTGACTTCCCGTGATCTGAGCAGGTGGACCTCATTACTCTTGATAATGTTCTGACCTGGGTAGAGTATCCTCTATCCATTATTTTCTTTTCATTCCCTTCTCTAGAAAGTAAAATAGAAGAAAAAATAATCATATGATCAACTCAGAGATCAAATCTCAAAACCAAACAGCTAACACACACAGTAAAATGAGAAGGTCGGGTTACCATGCGCCAAGAAGACCTACAAATGCACCAAACAGACCAGTACTGGAATAGACCCATCATGACAAGTGTCCGACATATATAGATAGAACAGACATCATCAAAGCTGCTTTTCCTATATTATTACATGAGAGAATATTGGTGACAGAGTCAACATCAAGAATCTTCTATTTACACAAAGAACAATTATTTTAGGTCATTATTGTTAACAATATCAATGATAAAAAACCCCAATGTGTTTAATAGTTAAAGGAAATTTTCCTGTTATGAGAGGTAATCACTCAAGACAAAAGGTGCAAGGATGAAAGGAACAGAACACACGGAATAAATTTATACAGCATGTTTAGTTAAAAGGGAATATGTAAAACAGGAAAAAAAGACCCCAAACAAACAAACAAAAAATCCCCAAAACAAAACACAAAACCTCCCAACCCAACCAAACAAACAAAAAACCCGCAGAAAAATCGTCTACATTATAAAAAAATTATGTAATGCTAGACCAAATTATGTAATGCTAGACCAATCAACCAAAGTTGTGACTAGAATACATACAATTTCATAATTTTTTATGTAAAGGAAATTCCTGCAGCAAAACTAGAAAATTGTGGTAATCTATGATGTTCAGGTTTTGAACAGTCTATTGAAAAAAAAGTGAATTAAATTCTGAAAAGAATCCCATAAAACATTCAGGGGCTGGAGAAAAGTTATGAACCTGCTAAAATTTTCAGGCAATTTAAATTATCTACAAGAATCATGAGAGGTGGCATGATCACACTGTGTATGTTTTTTCAAAGAGTGTGTGCTGGATTCAGCCAGG
>NW_010251876.1:1264-9244 GCF_000690775.1 Eurypyga helias | reverse complement strand
AGGTGTTCTAGAGCCTGATCCTCACAGACCATGGATGGCTGTCTATTCTCCCAGTCCCTGCCCTTGTCTTCCATGACTCTGGGGATATGGCTTTTTTTTTTTTCTTTCGGTACCACCGAGGCAAAAAATCATTTAGCACCTCAGCCTTCTCCTTATCCTGGGAAACCAGCTCTCCTGTTTCCTTCCACAGAGGGCCCACATTTTTCCTGATCTTCCTTTTACCACCTGTATGCTGACATAAGCCCTTCTTGTTTGCCTTGATTTCCTTGGCCAGGTTAAATTCTGTCAGGGCTTTGGCTTTCCTAACTAACCTGATCCCTGACTTGTCAGGCAACTTATCTGTAATCTTCCCAGGCTCCCTGTCCTTGCTTCCAACTTCTGTAGACTGTTTTCTATAGTACTTAGAGACCCATTGTTTTATTTGTGTGCAGCTAACATTGCACTTGTCCTTTTGCCACAAAAGGTAGAATTCTTCAGATGATTTAATACTGTCATGCAGTGTAGTTGTTCTCAAGTGAAAATATTTAAATTTAGCATACATCTGGGGGATTTATGTAGCCATATAAACTTCATTGATGTAGTGAGCTTGTATGAGCTTGAATCTAATTTTTTCCTGTCAAGTTTGCTAAGACAGAGAAGGCATTCCATCTGCAGACAGTAGCAGATGCTAAGTGGTTCTCTATGTGCAAACGGGGTTGATGTGTTTTTAATGGCTTGATGAGAGTCATAAATAGCAAGCTGTGTAATACAAGACTAGCAGGTACAAAGATGTGAAGATATTTACAGCTGGTTCCAGAAATGTCTGACATAATTACTAGAAAAATATTTTATGTGGCAAATTTGTCTGTTCTGTTACAGAAACTGACAAATGGTTGTGATAAAAGCAATAATAAAGACTGATGAATCCTTTCAGAATTAACATCTTGCAGTTCATAGCAGTGTCCTCTTCATAACCCTAAGCTTGAATCTTGTGGGTTTTTCGTTAGCTTGGTGTTGTACCTAAAAGCGAGATTCCATTTTTAATTTCATAGTGTTTCAGTGTTCTCTTCAAGTCAAAATTCTGTCCTGATCAAACCATACAAAATAAATAAAATTCATGTCTCCAGCTGTCAGAGCTGATGCTTTTTTTCTGAAAGGTAAGTTTGGAACATAATAGGCATGTGTGTATTTTTAATTCCCATTGAGAGGTGCATTGAAAGCAGGAGCGGCTCTGACTTGTCTGTAGCTTTCCACTGCAACAGGTGTGTCCCAAAGAGAACCACAGCTTGGGAAAAGAGGCGTGAGAAAGAGAGGTCAAAAAGCAGCCAAACAAACATGCTTGTTGAGTTTAAATATACAAAAATAAAAAAACGGGTGAAATTGGAAGTGTATGTTCTTCATACTGCCTCAGTTTGCTAAGGTCATTCTAACTTAATTATCCTCCTTACAGTGACAGACTGGATATTGGACAGAGACCCACAAGAAGAAATACTCAAGGCATTCAAATTGTTTGATGATGACGACTCTGGTAAAATAAGTCTGAGAAACCTGCGCCGGGTTGCTAGAGAATTGGGTGAAAATATGTCTGATGAAGAACTACGGGCTATGATTGAAGAATTTGATAAGGATGGAGATGGAGAAAGTACGTGACAGCAAACAAAACCCCATAGAGTCTTCTTAATTTTCTGCCTTTTTAAAATGTGGTTTTGTTATCAAAATATCCTCTTTTGTTTCCTTCTAAATAACCTGCAGATCAAACTTAATTTAGCTTACAAATAATGGAAATTGGTTTTGAGAGCCACTAGTCCTGGAAACACATCTTGGCGTCTAAAAAAATCAAGTGGATTTCTCAAGTTGACTCATCACGAATTCCTACTAAAGCAATGTCTGTTAAAAGGGGACTTTTTACAAGGGCCTGTAGTGACAAGACAAGGGGTAACGGGTTTAAATTGAAAGTGGGGAGATTTAGACTGGATACCAGGAAGAAGTTCTTCAAGGCCAGGCTGGATGAGGCTTTGAGCAACCTGGTCTAGTGCAAGGTGTCCCTGCCCATGGCAGGAGGGTTGGAACTAGATGGTCTGTAAGGTCCCTTCCCACTCAAACCATTCTATGATTCTTCCCAGAGAGGGTGGTGAGGCACTGGAACAGGTTGCCCAGAGAAGCTGTGGATGCCCCATCCCTGGAAGTGTTCAAGGCCGAGCAACCTGGTCTAGTGGAAGGGGTCCCTGCCCATGGCAGGGGGGTTGGAACTAGATGGTCTTCATGGTCCCTTCCAACCCAAACCATTCTATGATTCCATGAAAAGCTTGGTGAAAGTGTAGTTGAAGTCGAAAGTAATTGAACTGGTACAAGGGAGTTTCCATGTCTCTACATTATGTTTTATTTCAAGTCCAAAAAAGGGGTTAAAGTCCTAAAAGAAACTCTCTTGTTCGCCTAGGCAGTATTTCCTAAGTGCTGATGTGTCACTTGTTATTTCAGTGACTTGGTCAGATGGAGAATATTAAGCTAATAAGTCTATGCAGGATCAGCTTGGATGGGTCTTTAATGTACTTCTGAACTCAAAGTGCTGAAGAACCTGGTGTGGAAAGTGGCTCTGAGCAACTGACAAGGTCCATACAGAGTGGGCTGCAGGAGGGATTTAGTAGCTAGATGAAAGAATGAATTAACAAATCCAGTTTGATATTATGCTTATTAAATCTTCATGAGCACTGAAACGTAAGGTTTTTTTTCATTAACTTGAAAACACCCTTATGTTTACACCAGAAGTTAATAGCTGAGTTTCAGGGACCACTCACTTGAGACTGTGCAGTATGCACTGCATTTTTACAGTCATTGAAACCTACTTCTGAGATTTTCTTTCAGGATGGTCACTCGTGTCTGAGATTTCATCAACTTTTCCAGTTACAACAGAATTTCGACCTGTGGGCCACCACATCTGTTGGACTCAAAAATCTGACTACTAGTGGAGAAAAACCCCATAAAACCTCTGTTGTTGTCATCCTTGTGACAGACATTCCTCCCCCCTGTGCTGTTTGGGGCAGTTGTTATTCCACCCTTGGGAATACAATTACTCAAGTACTGAAACAACCCCTTTTCTTTCAAGAGGAAGAACGTTTTAAACATGATCAGTGGTGTGGAAATGAGAACCTTGCTGATATCTTTCTGTGTTCGGAGGCCGTGGTTCCTTGATAAATCCATACTGCGTAATTCTGATGTTCTGACACACTCCCAGATGAGTCTTCCCACCCATTTCTTGCACTGGCAGTATCTGATCCCACAGGTGAGATGTTGAAGGAAGGTAAACCAGGAGAAAACGAATCATGTAGGTTTTCAAGTGTTCCCTTTCTTGCTGCTGAGATCCCTGAACTGTCTCACTACTTGATCAGATTTTTTTGGACATGCATCCTGAGAAAATACATTTTGTTTTTCTCAGTGTTTCCGGCAGGATAATTGAAGCAGGCCAGTATAGTGAAAGCTGGAAATCCTCTTTTCAGGTACCTATTTGCGTGCAGTGTGACACATGGCATTGCAGCTGTGGTTCTGGTAGGCAATAGGATACCTACCCACTGCCTTTTCAGTAGCTGTGTAACAGGCAAGGAAAGATGCCTGTCTTCTCAATCCATTAGTTTGATTGCTAGTCCAGGTAGGGACTTTAATTTTAAGCTTCTTTTGCTTTTAAAAGGAAGAGTTGTAAGGACATGGCATTGATAGCTCTCACTCTCCTGGAGCTCCTGTGGATGTCATGATCGTGCATCCACGACAGGGTTTTTGTCATGTGGCTGTTTGGTCACTACAGGCAGGATGTGGACCATTAGCTCCTTTCAGGAAGGTTACTGTGTTACTATTATTTTGGGTCAGTGCTACATTGTTTTAATTCACATTTTTCAGTGGAGACTGAGCAGCTCAGTTTCCTCTTATTCATCCATTCATTTCCTTGGTTAGAGCAGTCAAGCAGGAGATCGACTGTGGAAGACTGATAGCATAATGTTTGTATGTAGTGCTGTTCTGTGTGTTTTCTGTTCCTTAAAGAAAACTGATGCTGTTTCTAGCTTTTTAAGATTCATTCTGAAAAAGTAAATAATCCTGTGAATCACTGTTCCATTTAGCTTCAAACATCTGGGTCATGTAGCAAAATCCTGCTGTCATCTAATTCTGCTTATTTTCCTGCAAAAAAAACCATCTAAAACTGTTAGTTGGTAGCATTTTTAATTGATACTTCACATAAACCACAGGTGGTATTATTCTTTTAACACCCTTCTTACATTTGAGAGGTTGTTTTGCTTTTAGAGAAGTAAGTTCTGTTGTGTCATACCCAAGCTACTTGCACCCTTGCATTTCCAGCAAACCAGCTGTACTGGTACGTTGTGTGTAAATTTCTGTAGAAGGAAATATTTTGACATATTTATGCCTGCTTTAAAAAGGTAAATGATCTTATTTTCATGTTCCTGGTCTCAGGAATCACTTCTGGTTGTGAGTATGAGTATATTTAGAAACTCCATGCTGTCAGTTCATGCAGTTTTTGTCATCTGGTGTGGATGCCTCTGTAGCAAACATGATCCAGCCTTAGGTATCAGATTTTGGCACAGAATTAGGGGAAAAAATCCCCCCATTGAAGTAATACTCTCCTTTAACTCTTCAGAGTCCAAGTCAACATTTTCTTCATATTAGGAGCAATGCTATTTTGTTCTTTTATGATCATTTATGTCACAGAATTGAGGGAAATCTGACCCTAGGAAAGACTGATTGCTTCTCATTTGATTATGCCTAACTTGTGAACATATCCCACGTCTGTGGATGATTAACTGGGTTACTGGGAATTGTAACTGTGCTTCTCTTTGAAGTTTATTTGAATGTTACAAAATTGTTTGTCACTGTAATACTGTACTTCCACTTTGCAGCGTTGTTTAACAAAGATGTTTTAAACCAGATTAATACTTGGGAGAGGATGTTTGTATTTGTGCTGTTACTGTGATGGAGCTGTGGAAATGCTTTTTAAAGAAATGCAGACAACATAGTGGTTATGTGTAGTGAAACATGATGTAGCTATATGATGGACTGATAATTTCAGAGTGTAGGATACTAATCCAGACTAGATCTACTTATTTCATATTTTTTTTGAAATGTGTCACAATAGGGTGGATTTAGGTTTATTTACTGTGCTTTAGCATAGTTGAATTTGCGTAACTTTCTTCTAGTTGGAAGCGTAGCTCTTACTTTGCAGTGCTTTGTTCAGCAATAGCTTGGGCACACTGGCTGGGACAGATAAATGTCAGGGAGAATTCTTCATATGTGTCTCCTCCATACCACTGACATACTCTAATCATTCCCCACTACAGTAATTAGTTGCAGAGTGAACATGTTCATGGGTTAACTCTTTTATAGTGGCTCCGTTTTAACATACGAGTAAGGTCAGTAGCTCAGGTGTAAGTGCAGCAACATAATTAATGACTGCTAATTAATTTATTATTATGACTTAATTTCTTCAAGTACATTTGTGTACATTTTCCCTTAATTATAACTGTAGAATGAAGAAAGCTCAGATGAGGAAAAGCTTGTCAAAAGTCCATTTTAATCCTAGCTAATTTATGGAATCATTAGTAAATGATCTTAAAATTAATTTTATATTTGGTAAATGTGACAGGTTTGGGAGACACAATAATACCATGTTTTTTGGGAGGGTGAGGGGAGTTGAACATAAGTGCCTGAATCATCATTTTAAGAATAAAACCTCATTTGATCATAACTGGAGCTGCAGCATTGTTGCTTGACAAGCACTTATTACATAAAATTTGAAAAACTGTAGATAAATTTTTATAAATCTTGAAAAATCATAGTATTAAAGTATTATGTTTTTTCACAGGGTTCTTTTTACATAGGGGTTTTTTTCTATCTTGTTTAGAATATTGTCATGTTTGTAATCAGAAATAATAGCTTGTTATGTGTGAGCTGGGTTGTGGCTTAAGTAGTCTACATAATTAAATTTGCATTCTGACTTTTCCTTTTACATGAGAGGGAAAAAAGAAGTGTAAAATCTCTTCTCCTAGAAGCAAAAAAATCCAAACCTCTAGTCCCTATTTAGTTAGTGGAGCAGACACACTGAAAACTAACTGGGAGACCTTTAAGTAAAAAGTGCAATACAGCTACTTACTATTTTCTTTTATGGATGTTTGCTGTTTGTCTAACCATTTTCTCTTTTTTTTACAGTCAACCAAGAAGAGTTCATTGCTATTATGACTGGAGATATTTAGCATCAGAAGAAAAGAAACAAACTCAGCCCAGATGGGAGGAATCATTGACAACTTCCATTACAATGTTTTGTACTTCCATTCATTTCTGTAGCTGGAGTGATGCAGAAAATTACTTTCCTCGCAGGACCAAATTACAGACAGGTTATATGCACTGGTAGTTTAGTACTGTATTATTAAATACTATCACTAAAATAATTGGTATATCATTTTAGAACTTGTAAGTAATGCTGCGTTTCAGAATGTTTGAGTACTCATTTGTAAAAAAGCTTTGTATAAGATTTCTAAATTGTATCATATTATAAGAACCTTTTGAGGTTGACTGTGTTAGCGTTAGTTGTGGCCTTAGTTTTGATACATAAGGTTTGACAAAATTCCATTTTAATAAAATGTTCTTTGCTATTGCTACTTGGAAGTCTTATTTTTGTAGTTTAATCTGATCTGGACGATAATGTAAAATCCTTCGGGGAAAAGATTTTTTTATTTATAGGTCTGTACTTCTGCTGTTCTAGATGAATTAACATTAAGTGAGCAAACATTTGCATCCTCAGAGATGCGGTTTATTAACTCTGTATTGCTCCTGTCTGATAGCAAAGGGCAGGCAGCTATGCATGATGATAAACTATATCAAAAATGTGCTGAAACCATCCAGATGTCAGCCAACGACTTTCTCAAGTATCTACAGCTCTGATAGCTGTGGTGACAAAGACAACTGTTTATGAGGAGTAGATGCTCTTTCTGCAGTATCTAGTTAGAACAAAAGCATCATAGGGAATGAACTTTTAAAACATTTGAAGAGACCGGATGTATTTGGTTTGCCAGGTGTCTTCCAGAAGAGTTTGCATGGGTTGAACTTCCACATTTCCTGTATATTAGCTGTAGTTCCTTCCTTCTAAATTCACTCTTCTTGTGTGTAAAAAAAAATGTAACTTTTAAACCCTGGCTGATCCTGTGTTCATCTTTATTGTCAGAGAATCAGCTGCTTTGTAGCTGTCAGTACTCTTGGGATTATGAACAGTTTTGTCCTGCACAAACAATCAGAGCTTGGAATGTATTGGAGTCAGAACTTAAGGCCATCAAAGTTGATGGATTTTTTCCAAGTATTTTTTGAGCGTGTACTGTAATGTTCTTATCTGTGTTTCTCTCTACTAAGCCCTTGATACCAGTCCATTCATATAGGAAGCTGTAGCAATTCACAGTGACTAGCAGTGACTCCGTATTACTGATCAGGTATTGCGAACGGACACCTCGTGTAGAACCCCAGTGGGGTCTGTGGCCATCGCTGGGGTTGCAGTGCTGCATCACTTCCCTTCAGAGGTGTCTTTTGAACAGCCTCTGCTAGGAAAGGACATTCCTCCTGTTGTGATATTTAATTTTGATTTTTTTCAAAATCAATTATGCAAATGTAATGGGGAAAAATGCTAGGGGTAGAATTAATATGAAGTTTGTGTGAATGAAGGAGTACTTGGTATGGGCTAGGAAATTGAAGTTGTCTTAATGTTCAGTTAATGTCTCAGTCTTAAAATTTGAGTGAAAATTCGCCTGTGTTACATCGAGGTGGATTTTATAAGCAGGCTCTTGCTCAAAAAGTAAATGGCATCAAATATTTTCAGGGTGAAGATTGGGTTTTATGGGGAAAAATTCTGCTATATATAGTGTAGGCACACTTTATTTCTTCTAAATTTAATTTCAGTGTAATAGTTGGGAAAGGTGAAAAATAAGACTTGAAGGATTCTGTGACACAAGAGAAAATCTT
>NW_010251876.1:0-1197 GCF_000690775.1 Eurypyga helias | reverse complement strand
AAAAGAAAAAAAAAAAAAAAGGGAGACATAAAACGTAAAATTAAAAAAAAAAAGTTATGTAAAAAATATACACCACCCCCCTAAAAAAGAAGAAAACCAGCAAAAACCCCACCCCACAAACCTCAAAACCAGTGTTTTGCCAGCTTAGAAAATTTGTTTGGGAGGTGAATATTCAGGGGAAAAGATTCAGTGTTTAGAATTGAGCCGATGAACTTCTCTTAACAAGTATTTCCTAGGAACAATACGAGAATTGTCCACTTCTATTGTTTCTGGCTTTGCTTTTAACTTCTTACATAAACTATACCAGGGACATTTTGATTTTCTGGAGACAGTGAAAGCAACAGGGAACCTAAAAGGTGCCTTAGTAGTCATCACAAAAACGTTTTTCCCCAAGAATCACACCGTTATTCTGAATGTGCCAGTTTTTTAATACTGTGCTGTGGCTGTTGCATGACTGGCATTTACAGGGATGTTACTGTTCTGTTCTCTGTAGATGGCTGGTAATTATTTCTTGATAGGTGTCACATGCTGTTTCTAACTCCTCCAGCAAGATGCCCTTTGGCTCTTCTGGATTGAGGCCTTATTTCTAGCTTTTGCAGTGTACTTAAAAAGCCTTACTTCATTTTTGCAGATGTGGCAGCACTTGTTACGGGTTAGATAACAACAGCGTGACGCTCTGTAAGTACAGGCCAGTGACCTGAAGAGGTGGTGTGAGTCGCACAGGAGAAAAGAAAAAAACAATCAGCTTAGTATTTAGGGATATTGTCTCAATGTTGGCTTTGCTTTTCCTTGGCATTTCATTGTCTGTGAGATTTTTCCGTTCCGAAACCATGCGTGTTTTGTGCTGCTGACTGGTGAGCTTTGTGCTGTTTTGTATACTGGGGGTGTTGCGGTTTATGTTGGCTTTTCTCGATATTCGCCGACCAACAGTAATTGTGATAGATGGGAGTCCGCAGCTTGGTAAGATCGAACCTCTGAACAGGCAGGTATCTGCTTGACCCCAGAACTGACACATACGTTCAACTCTGTGTGTTTTGTGGGCCTCAAACCTATCCTTGCGCTTTTTTAGTAGTTTGCTTGTTGTATGGCAGGGTACAGATTCTCAGTTTTTGTCTTTCCGTTCTTTGTGTGATATTGGAGGAGGGAGACGCTTGTGTGGTGGCACGTTTAAATCTTGTCTGTTGTAGTCTCAAGGTT
>NW_010251875.1:0-5750 GCF_000690775.1 Eurypyga helias | reverse complement strand
AACCCTAACCATTCTATGATTCTCATACTCTCACAAGTACTTTTATTTTTCATTTATAAGTTCACTTGAAGGTTTGAAGTGTCTTTTTTTCTTTTTTCATTTGATTTGCTGTCTCAGACTTTGCTAGAGCAAGGTGTAAACCCTCAAACAGACTTACATTAATTTCCAATTAATTTCTTACCCTCTTGCCTTTTAAGGAATTTCAATTTTTCTTCTTTTCTCCTAAGGTTTCTGTTTTTGCATTATATCTTTCTTGAAATACTTATTCCCCCAGTTGATGTTACACCCTCCCATGTAATCTTTTGCCTTTCTTCATTTACACAATTCCTAATACTTTCAATAGTTTGACTGGAAATAATTCTAGTCCTCTCTCACAATCAGGTCCTTGATCTCTTCAATCCAATTGACTTTACTAACAATTCCTTCAGTTCATCAGAGTTTTCCCTCTTTTAATATCCAGGACTTTTAGTTCCCTCCTTTGTTCACCTGTAGTCCAATTTGACCTCACAGCTGAATATGCCCTAGTCTCTCTTCTCTGTTTCTTATGCTTTTTACCAACTTTTTTGCTTTATGTCCTTGAGTTTCTTAAAGTATTATTTTCTTCATGACTGAGAGTAATGTAAAGTGAGAACAAAAAGGGGTCAGTTGTCCTTTGGAAAAGTTTTCAAGGAGAGCACAGGGGAGTTCTATTTTAAGAGTTCTTTTTTTCAGGTATCTATAAAGACAAAAATCCTTTTACTATAGTTATATGAAAAGTCAGAATTTTTTTCTCTTGTAATATTCTGGGTGTTTTGATCACACACCTTTCCGAAGATTAGTTTGTATGCAGACCCTTTCATGTAACACATCATGAATAGTATAAGTGGCCAAAAGTGGGAGTGATGCCCTAATCCTGCAAACATGTGCTTTTCCTTGGTGAAGTTAGAGATTTCATTATAGTTTTCACTGTCAGATATTTCAGGACTTAAACATATGCTAGTGCTCTTTAGGATTGCATGTCTAAAGGATTTGTCTTGCTAAACAAAAAATTAACTGTTGTGTGTAAACTTAACCAAGTATTTTTATCCATAACTGCCTGGTAATCTCTAAGGATCTAATTCTGAGCTCCTTCGGAAAGCCAGGCTCCTGGAAGCAAAGTTTATTGCCTCTCAGGCTAATTGTCTCTCTGATACATTTATATGAGTATTTGCCTTCACTTTCTCCAGTATGTTCTTTCCCAGACAGCATTGCAAGCTGAAAAATTAAGTTTTAGGAAAAAAAAATCTAAAAAGGAAAAGGAAAAAAAAAAGAAAAACACCTGAGTTATATCTTCTGAACAAATTCGGAGCCATACCAAGACCTAGACTAAAATTTGTGATTTCTAGGTATAGCTTGAAGTTTTATGGTGTTGCCTTGATGGATTCTAAAGGCATTGACATGTCTTAGCTGAAAATGTAGTTATTTCGTGTCTAAATTTCTGTATGGTAAACGGAGTAGCTTCTTTCAACAGAAAACTGTTGTTTTCTCAGGAGTAGCCTTTGTATTTAGATTGAAGCTAAATAGGGCTGAATTTACCACCCTTGGGATGAAAGGTCCTCTTTATTTCATGAGTATATTACAAAATAAATAATTTAAAACTTTCTTTCAGATTGTTTCTGGCTTGAATCTCAGAACATACAATAGGAGTCTAGTTATCCTCAAAGCCATTGATAGCTCTTTTCCACAATGGTCTAAAACTGCCACCTTCTGGCTGTTTTCATGACTTCCTGTACTAGTGGAAAGCAGAGCTACTTTTCTTCTTTGGTCATAGCTTGGAATCCTGATTTCTGTCAGTACAGAGGGTGAAATATATGAGTAAAGCATGCTTAGTGTTTTTACTGTTTGGAGAGAGAATAAAAATAATATTAGTCTATCAGATTGCCATCCAGGAGTAACAATCCTTGGTCTCATTGTTAGAATCACAGTATGTAGCCTAGTATCACAGACTCTGAATAAATTTTTCTTTTACTACACATAATCTTTCTCCCTTCATGCATAGTACTAGTCCTCGTTTCTGTCTTTCAGGTTGATGCTCCTTCCATCATTTTAGACCATTCATCTTTCCATTCTGTTCCTTAGTCATGCTGTCCCCTGTGTTTTTAGGGCCTTGGCTTCAGTTTACACAGATAGTAAATGATAGAACATGTTGTACTTTCTGCAGTGACACCAGAATCTGTGAGTGAAGAAAAGAAAGCAAAGTGCATTCTTTTAAAAATGTTCAGAATTGTCAGAACTGTTCTTAATGGACAGCCATAAAGGGTTTGGGTATTTTTTTTTAATTTGTTTTGAGGCGCTTTCTTGCTCTTTTCTGGACAGATAAAATTGGACCGCTTGCAGCAGTGGAATTTTCTGGCTTAGTGCTGACATGACAACATGACAAAAATATGTCATTAATCATTGCCTTTTTTCTGTAGGGCAAGAAACAATGCCATATAAAACTGATCAATGGAATTGCCCCACAGTATAAAACACAGGTTCAGTGTTCTCCTACAAGTACATAACGAAGATAGTTGGACAAGTGAAGACACTTGCTGCGTCTATGCAAAGATTTCCCCAGATTAATATATCTAACTGATTTAAGTGGTTTTTCTTAGTTTTTGGAAAGACTACTGCTGTTGCATTTTCATTTTCCCACATCAGCTTGCAGTTGCTAGACTATAATAACTGGAATTGCCTAAGAAACATATAGTACCCTTGAACATAGGAAGTAAATGCAAGCTACATGAAATTAGATGGTTTTTACAATATGCCTATATTCTACTGAATCTCACAAAGAAGTTTCTCCTCAAGATGAAAGAGAAAAAAAACCAAGCACTACATAGTATATTACCCATACCCATTCCCCATAGAGCTCACCTCTAAAATATTAGATGAAATTCCAAAGGAAAAAATGTTTATATATTATATTTTTCAGAAACCCACCATTTTTTTTTTCAGAAAGCTTCAAGGTTTTCTTTATGGTACATAACATTGCCAAGAAAGTACGGCATGCAATATTCCATTCAAGTATTCTTCCCTCTTGTCCATTTAGCAATGTAGGCAGCTTGTTTCTTCATTCACAGCAGTATAATCCCTTTAGGTAAAAAAAAAAAAAAAAAATATAAAACAAAGCAAACAAATACAACAAGCAAAGAAATAACCCAAAACACAAATAAATAAACAAAACCCCCAATTCACAACCCTTTAATTTTCTACTGAAATAACAGATTGCCATAGTGTGTGCATTTCTATCTCTAGAAAAATATTGAGTGTTAAAGTAGAACCTGTTGGGGAGGCCGGGGGGGATGAGGGGGGAGAGGTGTTAGAGATCAGTTGAAATTCAACAAAAGTATTATAATATATAAGACGTCAAAAGATGGAGGAACTACTCTGTGGCAAAAATACATTCAGTTCCTTCTATTTGAATTTTCTGTCAAGAGAAGAGAATTAATAACCTACTGCTGAACACTGGCCATGTGTAAACACAAATAAACAATAAAACACTAAAGAAAATTGCTCACAAAATTACTGTTTTCTTTCACAATAGCAACCAATACACAAAATCCCACTGTAGGAAGGCTAATTTTACTAAATTGAATATTTTGACTGTGAAAGTGCAAGTCATTTCACAATATGAATGCATATTCCTTCAGTCACTCAGGGATGGTAAATATGTCACTTAAAATCTTCTATACAGCTGCTGTGAACATATGAAGCAATACAACAGCAAATACTCAAAAGTAGATATTCCTTTCAACAATCTTCTTTCAGGTATTTTAGGCTTGTCTATTTCCTATCCTCTTATTTTTGTTTCAAATGACCTACCTTTAATTTTCAGCTGCAGGGGAAATTTTATAGTTCAGTGGATATGGTTTTCCAGGGTTTCTGTGCAACAACAAAGCATATTCAGACCAGAAATGTATAATTTCCTTCATATTATTTTAGTAGGTCAGTTCTTTCCTTCCTGTTTAGAATATTGTAATGCTAGGGATTTTAGAAAAAATGCTATAGAAAGAACAGAAAGGTGGATCATTTTACCACAGTTAAGGCAGATGAATAGTAACATATATACTACCAGTATCAGGATTAAACTAGGGACATCAGATTCCACAGAAAATGAAATTAAATTAATTTCTCTAGCAGCAGCTTGATAAGATTTGTTACTACACCTAAATGGATTGGTGTAGATTAAGATCAGAATAATCACACTGCAGCAAAGATCAGAGCTGGCTCAGATCAGAGTTCCACACCAGTTCTGTGTCTAGTCATGTTTTAAATAAATAAAGTAAAATAGCTGTTAGAAAACTGAGGGTTAGAGGGTTATCCCATTATTGGATTATTTTAAGGTTTTGTCTAATGAATCTAAGCCTTATATTTTTCAGTTTTCTGATTGCTAGGGATGAGTTTAATGCAAAGTCAATAGGTAACAGATAGAGAAGGATGTAGAGCAGACCTAGTCAGACAACTACAGTTTAACATTTTGTTGAGAAGCATTGCCTAGCAAGGACAGAGTTTAAAGAATATCATTTGAATTCAATAAAGTCATCACCTATTCTTTGTAAGTTCACTTCTACAAAAAGCAACAGCCATCAAAACCAAAGAAACCCTCAATTTTACATAGGAAGAATCAACAATTACTGGTTTTATTATTTTTCAAAAAGTTTTAAAAGTCACTTATGATATTGGTCTGGCACAGTTTAGCAAGATGCATACATAAAGATTTCCCAAAAACCTATTTTTAGAATTTTAAGCAATACTTTAATTTTTTCAATGCATCTACAAACACCATTGGTGCAAGGAGATTTAACCTTGCTTTCAGAAAAGAAAAACACTTCTCAAAATTAAACACTAATCACCCCAAAGACATTATTTGCTACACTGTTGAAAATGTTTTTACTTAGACAGGAAGAAACTAGTCACTATATAAGAGCAAGAGTCTGGGGGGACCGTAAAAAGAAATAAAAAGGTGACTTTTCAGTATAGTACTTGGGAAGAAGACATGATTTCAGGTACTATTTTGAAAACAATTTGTGTCTATTAGATACAGTATTACTGAGTAGAACACAGTCAGTGGTCAAGATACTTGCACTTAACAGTTCAAAGGTAGAAGGTCACCAGAAAATTTGGGCTGTCAGGAATCTGGGGAGGCCATGGTCCCAGCCCCTGACCTGAGCAGGTCAGGCTGCTCAGGGCTTCACCCAGCTGGGATGTGAAACGTCCTGGGATGGAGACAGCCCAACTTCCCTGGGCCTCAGCCCCACTGCTGAGCTGTCCTCACAGGGAAAAGGCTTCTCCTTATCTTCACCCTGAGCTATTTTTGTTTCATCTTGAATGTTTCACCTGAATGATGGCCCAGCCCTTGAGTGTGTTGACTGGTCCCCCTTAGTGTCATCTGTAAACTTGATGCATGGGCCCTCTGTCACCTCCTCTGGGTCACTTGTAGAGTTGTGAAACATTACAGGTCCCAGAACTGACCCTAAAAGACCACTGTTGTAAGACACAATCCATTAACCATGACATTCTGAGCCTGAACATCCAACTGTTCCCTTCACCCATCTGAATGTTCTCACATGCAGAGTGTAATATACTAAGTTGGATAAAAGAATATTATGGAGGACAGTGTCAAAATGTTTATTAAAGGCAAGGTACATGGCATCTGCTGCTATCCTTCCATCCACAAATCCCAGTTTTTGTCACAGAAGGCAATCTTTCTCTTTATTCTCTGCAGCAAAGAATCGTAGAATCACAGAATG
>NW_010251874.1:38262-39580 GCF_000690775.1 Eurypyga helias | reverse complement strand
GCGGGACCGCTGGCCTCGGCCTGGCCCGGCCGGTGGCCTCTTGGCTGCCAGCACCCCCTCCCCCCGGCTCTGCCTTCCCAAACACGCGTCGTTGGGAAACAGCGTTGCGTCGTGCTGTTAGACGGGGCACGGTGGCTTCTCTTTGTTTATTTAAGAAGACCTGGGTGTACGGAAAATGAGTTTTAAGTTAAACAAAGAGTTGGAAAATGTCTTCGCCGTGGGCAGGTGTCGTTGTTCTGGCTGCCACCGTATTCCAGCTTTTTTGTTAGCCACAGTTTTTCTGCAAATTAAAACTCCTGCAGGCCTTTCGCTTATGTTAAGCAGCTTTGCTTTTGTAGTCAGATGTTTTCAAGCACTTTCCGGGCGTTTGATGACAGATGTCAGTCATCCCAAGCCGCTGCAGGTTTGAACAGAAGTTTTCGGTATCACAGTCCAGTCCTTGAGCTCAGGACCGCCTGTCCCAAGATTTGCGGCGTGCGTGTGAAGAAGACTGTATGTGGCCTTTGAGGCCATGCCAGCATAGGGAAGACAGGCCTACTTTAAACAACTGTTACTGATGCCTCCTGTGTTTCTAGAATACCGGTGTGGTTAGGGGGAACGGTCTTGGGAAGGCTGTTTGCTTAAATTTATCAGTTAGCAATTTAAAATATATATAATTACTGAAGCGTACATGTGTTCTGCACTATGTATTATAGTTAAATGCGGTTCAGAAGAAGTGCTGCTTACATTTTAGCCATCTGACCTATTTTGGATGTATGGCTTTGGCCCGAAACTGCTGGTTGTATTACTCTACGAGATAGTGTACAGAAATGAGAAATAATTGATAGCCGTATTTCTTCCTGGTATCCAAAAAAAAAGGTTTTACTATTAAAAAGATACATTTGAAAAAAAAATTGTTGAAACGTAATTAAAATTAATTTTAATTAGTTTTTCTATATTTTTTTATGCCTAAGTGGGTCGTTAGATTTTTAAGCAGGTAAGACTTAAATAAAAATCTCAACTTGAAGAGTCCAAAAACACTGGTAAAAAAAATAATGTCCCATAAGAACAACTGTGCTGTTTGTGGATGAGCATGGTTTTAGGGCAGGGCTCAGACAGTTTATCTACTTGTTAATATTTTAATTCATCTCTTTGCTGTATGTTTAGGGATCTCTGGAAAGACTGATGTGTGCTTTGATGTGACATGTGGTTGTATAGCTTGTAGTAGATAGAACCATAGGCCTGTGAGATTTGTCAGCATTCCACTTCAGCTGTTTTGAAAGAATAATAGGTGTGCAGTGAGTGAAAAGAGTCAAAGACCTTGATTCTGCAAGATGAC
>NW_010251874.1:0-38231 GCF_000690775.1 Eurypyga helias | reverse complement strand
ACCGAACCCTTTGTGTTGACCAGTTGTGGGTTTGCAACTGGCCTTTGAATCATTAATATTTTACATTGACAATGAGAGATATATGCAGTGTGTTTTAGGAAAAATGCTACAGAGATACCCCTACTAAAATAGGCCTTTCCTGGTGACTTGCAGTGTTTTAAAGCAGTACAACTTACCAATTAGTGAGTTTTCTAAAGACAAGAAAGTACAAGTCTTGCATTATAGAAGGAAAGCTTATACAGTGGTTTGACTTTGTTTATAATGACACAATAAACTAGTGCAAGAATTGGAACTAGATGAGGTTTTTTGTTCCCCAATTCTGCTCATCACAGTGCTGTCAGAGAAGCAGACTGTTGATCCCAGGTTACTCTCCATTGGCAGTGCCTCATGCGGTTTGAGGCTGTGAAACGTACTTCTGCTTTAACTGTCAGGGAAAAAAAAACCAAGTGTCTCATCACAGTAAAAATCACTGGGTAAGAAAGGAGAGGTATTAAAATCTGTAAGGTTCTTCCATATCTTTTCCAAATAATCCTGCATATCAGATCTAAGTTGGGTTTAGACAGGTCTTAATTTGGCTGGGATAGACAGGAACTAAGTTTTCTATGGTTTTTCCCCATCTTTGACTTCCTACGTAGTTGAGAAAATGAAGTGAAATATTATTTTCTTATTCTAGTAATGGATACTGGCTGAATCCAAATCGATATGTCCCTTATAATTTTAAAGTGCATCGTTTAAACTCTTCTAGTGCATCATTTTCCTAATCGCAAATGATTTTTTTTTTTAGTGAGAAGCATATTCTCAGAGAGCTGCCTTTAAACGCAAAATGGGCATGACCAATTGTGTGTTGAATCCTGGTGAGATACAACACGTTGTAATGTGGTGAAATAGTGAAGTGCTGGGTAAGAGCTAGCTGGTACATGGTAGTGTGCGCCCTGTCTGTAGCAGAACGGCCCCCCAGGTTGAGGCGGTGGCTTTCCTGTAGGTGAGTCCCCCTCAACATACGTGTGACTGGCAGGTTTTAAGTGGGGTGCTTTGTTCTGGGGGATGTGTTGGACTTGTAGTCTGTTCCCTTTGCAGTGGCAAGATAGTCTAAACCCATTCACTCACCTGACATGAAGGTAGATGAGTTTTTGTGCAGCTTGTGGGACAGAAAGCACCTCAGCTTCTTGCAGCACAAAGCAGACCTGTAGCTGGGCTCATGCTAGCAGATCTTGACACTTCGGTAGAGCTTTACTGGAGCTGCCAGCAGGTGTGAGAGTCTGGCCTTGCAAGATGAACGGCAGCTTGAGCCTGGTGTTAGGAGGGAAAAAGGAAAGAAAGGAGCAGATTTTCCACAGAACTAAATGAAATAAGAACCATTATTTACCTGTGCTTTGGCTTCACTTTTTTTTTCCTGATCTCACTCTGTTGGTGACAGCTGGAAAGATACCTGAAGTTTTTGAATTCTTCAACTTAAAAAGTATCTGGAAATATGTACTTTAAGTTTGTTTCTTCCTGGCTATTCCAATTAGGATATTCTTAAGAATATCGGGAATGTTGGACACAAGTTTCCCCCAGGGAAAGCTTCACTGTATAGCTACTTTTCTGCTTTGTGTGGTAACTTTGCTACAGTTGTTGCATTGATTTTTACAGCTGCTGGTAGCAGAGGTTAATCAGACAGTGAATTTTAAGCTGCAGTTCAAAAATAAATAAAACCAACTTTCTCAGAAGCTTTCTTTCGGAATGAAACTTCAGAGTGGAGCCCGTAACTTTTCTGGAGAGGTAAAAAGCGTGTGCTGCACTTTTGGAGAATTGCAATTCAGCCCTTCGCTGAAAACAGCTGAAGATAAAAAGCAAACGCTCTGTCTTTGAATAAGGCTAGTTTCACTGCAAAACATGGTGCTTATTTCAGTTGAGGAGCTCCTATTTCCTGCTTCATCCCTCTGTGAAGTAGCCTTAATATATATAGTGTCTAAAAGTGCTGAAGTAGTAAAGGTGAAGATGTTACTCGTATGTAGATGAGATGTACAATAAGATGTAGAGAAGCGGTTAGAGCATCCGACGGAGATCAGGAATGAAATTTATGTGGCCTGAAATATATGGAGTACATTACAAAGAGAGCTGCATGTCCCAATAGATGTTTCAAGGTTCAGAGCGATGGTAGCATGAAGGTCTTGTTACTTTGCCTTGCCTTGTTATAGTCCGTGTTTATTTAGGCTCTTGTACCATGTTCTGTGCTGCTTCTGCTGTGCTGCTTCTGAACTTGCTTACAGTTAAGGAGAGGAATCTTGTGTTATCATACCCAAATCAGGAAAACTGGGTAGTGGAACAATTCCGCTCACGCCATTGTACTAATTCTGCATAATATCCACCAACGCAGTCTGGGAGGTTTTTTACCTGCTGTCCTAAAATACTGTGTCTGGGTGCTTATGCAAAGAAGTTTAAAGAATAAAGTTGTAGTATATATTTCAGTGTAGTTTGTGAAGCAACAAGTATTTTACATGAAAGTTCGGTGTTAAAATGGAACTTTAAAATCTCTGTGTACACATTTAGTGAAGTGACTTTTGGAATATAAAATACTTCATAAATGGAGTTATCAAAGCCTTAAATTTTAAACTTGTGAAATGGTTACTTAACCACCAGGGCATGACTATCAACTGTAATCCATGTTTTCAGAGAAGATTTGGTAAGTGGAGTAATTTTACTTCATCAGAGGTGTGACTTACCTCCTTGCTTACCTTCCCTTGGGGATGGTGGTTTGAGGCACCAAAAGACAAGTTACCCAGGAAATACTGCTCAGAAATTGCATACATTTGTGGGTGGCTCAGCAAAGTGGGAAATCGGTTCCTCGTGTTGTCTGGGTCACTGGTATATACGTGACTTTGGTAAAAACTAAGAATTCACTGTTTGACCTCCTCTTTTACTACAAAATTTGGTTTTCTGGTGCACTAATTGGGGTAGAATTAATGAATGTGAATGACACACAGTAGGTGGTATTATGCAGCCTTTCTTCCTGTAATGTCAGTAATAGAATGTAAGATTAATGGTCAGGAAGCCTGAATATAGCTATAAGATGTTGAATTGTTTGTTAGAATTAAAGAATAGTTCCGTTGAGTGATATTTTTAATCTGTTAATTTTATTTCCTCTTCTGTTTAATTTAGGAATAACGAAGGAAGTATTAAAAAAAAGTTTACTGCTACATATAGCAAACAAAGTTCCAAACTTCCCTAATGGCATTTTCTGCCAAGCTTTATTTGAGGAATTCTTTTTAAGTAGGTACATGCTCGTTACAAGCGGGCATGCAGTTTTTACACCTGAAATGGAGTTTTATGTGTGCTTCTTGCCATGAACTGATTAATGACAATCTAAGTCATGTAAACATGAGTGTTTGAAAGTCCCCCTGGCTCCTCCCCTGTTTCACAGTGAAAGATCAAGCATTCGGTTTTTATCTTCAGCTGTTTTCAGCGAAGGGCTGAATTGCAGTTCTCCAGAATTGCGGAACAGGCTTTTTACCTCTTCCAGAAAAGTTAGGGGCTCTACTCTGAAGTTTCACTCCAAAGGAAAACTTTGAGGAGGTTGGTTTTACTTCCTTCATAATGTCTTTTCTGGAAGCCCTAACTGTTCAGCAGCTGGTCTTTCAAGTTTGTTATCCTGCAAAGAGGGGCTGGGAGCAGAAATATCTGGAAACAGAAACTAATCGTTTTCGCAGGAACAGGAAAGATTATAGCAACTCATCAAAGTTTAGGGAATAATTAGCTCTATGTGAGGGAAGCATGTAGTTGATGATTTTCAAAGATGAAGCATTCAAATTATCTTTTTTTTTTCAGTGGAAGAGAGCAGGCAAAATGTCTCTGAATTGGCAAAAAAAATCTTTTTCTATTTTTTTTTCTTTTTTAATGTTGAAAGAATTCCAGACTTTACCAATCAGGGGCTGGTTCCGTGAGACCCGTGATCAGTACCTGCCACAATGGTTTGGTAATGCTCTGAGGCTGCAGGTGCTGTTGCTGAAAACGTAGTTACTGTGATCCCTTTTGCATCTTTATAACTTGGAGACATCTTTGCACTTAAGAGCAGCAGGGGATACAGTTTCCAAACTCTGCTAATTCTGCATATTAAATAACAGATGTAATTGTAAATTTGCATGTAGAAATTAATCAGTAGATGGTTGAGAGAAAGTGGTGTGCTGCTTCTGCTTGTCTATCTGGTGAGATGTTAGTTACAGGACAGTGCTCTTTCACAGTTTCAGGTAGTTACACTGTGTTATTTGCTGTATGGGAAATGAATTGTGTCAAATGTAGTATGACTGGCTGAGACAGTGGTCTGTTCAAGAGTGAGCGGTACATTGGAACATAACCCTGTGGATAGCTCAGACCGGTAGGGTTCTTAATACAGAGCTCTCAATCAACATTTCTTTTAATGTCAAGTTTTGCTTTTTAAAATGTGGAGCTGTAACCAAGTAGGTTTACAACATGTGCAATAGAACTATGGGGTTTATCTCAACGTTTTGTGATTTTTATTTTTTTTTTAATAATGGAAATCAGCCTGTATATTGCAGTGAGATTTTTCAGAATAATCAGAATTATATGGGAGCACTTTGTTTCTTTAGCTTTCCTCTTAACTTGAATCATAAGTTTGAAAAATTTCACCTTGGGTTACATTTTTTGGCACAGCATAAATAATTTTTATCTGTACCAACTGTAGCCTTGCCTGTCAAACTTCCTACGGCCAGTTAACCCACAGGAAGGGAGTCTGTGATACAACAGCTCCCACGTTACTCTGCTTCCTTCCTCCCTCTTTGCTGCTGATGCCAAATGCACAGCGGAGAAAAAAGGTATCTGGCAGCATCTACAGGTACTACGCCTGATTCCTGGCTGCCATTGTGAAAGTGGTAATTTATTCAAGACGGCTTTGCAACTCTGCCTGGTGGCTTTCGTTGCATGTGTCTTCGCTGCGGCATGAGGCTGACTGCCTGTCATTCATGTTGTCCGCGTGTAACTCCATTAACAGGTGAAGAACATTTGCTAGGACTTGTTACGTTGTAGCTAATGCAGTGAGTAAAGGAAGAGGTAAGCAATCTGCCTCTCTAAGAAACAAATAATAGCTCTGGCACTTTTAAAAATAATACTGTAAAAAGTGTTCAGCTCTGGTGTTGCAGCTGAAATGCTGGCTTATGAGAGACAGCTCTGAGAAGATATTTCTACATTACCCATAGAAACTGCAATCGTTAAAGATAACTTTTAAAAAACTTGCTTTACTAACAAGAATTCTTTGTTTGTTTCTTTCAGAATAAAGGTTCACTGCAGTTTGAAGACAAATGGGATTTCATGCGCCCTATTGTTCTGAAACTTCTTCGTCAGGAGTCTGTCACAAAACAGCAATGGTTTGATCTGTTTTCGTAAGTAATTTTTTAGTGTCTTACATCCTTCTGCATAATGGGCATGTAGTTACGGTACTACTCCCGATACAGAAGTCACATATGACATGGACTGTGTGGGAACAAATAGAACAACAGTACTAGTGTAAGTTTTATTAAGTGGTAGGTGTACCTTCATCACTGTAAATGTGCAAAGGTAGAGTTTTGCTGAGATTCAGATCTTTGCAAACAGGATGGAGAAAGAACAGCAGAACTTTTGACTTCAGCTGACCATAGTAACCAAGCTTTGTATCTGCCCACAGAGCTTTTGTCAGAATTAGTGAGGAGATGTTTCTGTTGTGGCAGCAAGTTCATTTAAAGGCAGTTTTCTGAATGTTACATTATTCTGATTTGAATGGCTTTCTTCTAAAATAACTTAAGAATGCTACTGAAGTAATGGGGTAATGCAATTTAACTGGTATCATTTGAATAGTTTCATACCCTCAGAATAATATATATAGTATTTTTCGGGCAGTGTTTGCATTATTGTACTTTTTAAGAACTCTGTCATTTTCCTCCTTCCAAAAAGCCAGAAGTTGCCTCCTCTTAGGTGATGATTTTTTTCTTAAAAACCATCCTGTGACCTTTGCCAACATGATACGGAATTGAGTTAAAACATACATATTGAAAGTATATCTAAAATAATCTTTGCCTCAACATAGTTATTTTCCCTCAAGTACAGTTGCAGCTTTACCATGGTCTCTCCTGCTTTTTAAAATCTGTCACAAAATTGTTTCTTATTTAAACACAGTCTTGTTGCAGTCTGTATCTTTATTGCTGTTGTTGATGAGGACGGTGCAGTGATTCTTTTGACACCCATGTTACTGCACCTGTCACACTTTTCTGCCAACCAAAAGGAAAGGTAGTTTATCATGTAATGAGTTTTAATATCTTATGATGTCATGGCTATAGTAGTTGCCAGAAACGTGGTAGTTAAGGTACAAATTCAGTTCTGAGTCATTGCTTTCATTTTTAATAAACAGTTCAATAATTCTTACTCGGTATTGAAATTTTCCATTTATCAATTTTCTTATAGCTGAATTACTAAATCGAACTTAAATAACTTTATGGCTAAATTAAGGATATTGCTGGAAGGGATCCCATGCTCCTAGGGTCATATTTTTGGACAGTGCTCTTTGTTAAGATTTCTAATAAAATTTCAAAATCTGTAGGTGTCTTCTACCTGCCTTTTAAGTATAAATATCCAGTATTGCTGTCAGGGAACAGTGGCATTTTAACTACAGTAACACCTTTTCTGCATGAAAAAATTGCCTAAGTCTCACAAGTTTGGTAGGCCTCTGCAAATCCTGGGCCAGCACCTTTGATCTGAGTCAAAGGACTGTTTTTTGTTACCTTTAAGTTTTGTCTTTTCAGTTAAACTAAAAAAAATGCTTTTGTATTGAAATAACTGGATGAAAAGCTGGACGTTAGCCAGCAGTGTGCACTGGCAGCCCAGAAGGCCAACTGTATCCTGGGCTGTATCCAGAGCAGTGTGGCCAGCAGGTCGAGGGAGGGGATTCTGCCCCTCTACACTGCTCTTGTGAGACCCCACCGGGAATACTGCATCCAGCTCTGGGGCCCTCAACTAAAGAAGGATGTAGACCAGTTGGAGCGAGTCCAGAGGAGGCCACGAAGATGCTCAGAGGGCTGGAGCCCCTCTGCTATGGGGACAGGCTGAGAGAGTTGGGCTTGTTCAGCCTGGAGAGGAGAAGGCTCCGGGGAGACCTTATAGCACCTTCCAGTACCTGAAGGGGCTACAAGGAAGCTGGGGGGGACTTGTTACAAGGGTCTGTAGTGACAGGACAAGGGGTAACGGGTTTAAATTGAAAGTGGGGAGGTTTACATTAGATATCAGGAAGAAGTTCTTCCTGGAGAGGGTGGTGAGGCACTGGCACAGGTTGCCCAGAGAAGCTGTGGATGCCCCATCCCTGGAAGGGTTCAAGGCCAGGCTGGATGAGGCTTGGAGCAACCTGGTCTAGTGGAAGGTGTCCCTGCCCATGGCAGGGGGGTTGGAACTGGATGATCTTTAAGGGCCCTTCCAGCCCAAACCATACTGTGAGCCTATGGTAACTATTGATTTAATAGGAACAAAGTCATACGTTTAGATTATATAGTTGCTTTCCTGCAAAGGTGTGACCTTATTGAAAGGAGGAAGAACTACCAGAGAAATGTAGTGAGTCAAAAAAAGGCTTGCTAGGCCACATCATGTATGATGTGTGGTTAGGAGTGTAACTGGCTTCATTCAGTCTTCAGTATGGAAAGAAAATAGGACTTAAGTTACACTTGCTGGGCTGTCAGCTAGGAAAACCAGGAATTCATTTGAATGTTGATTAAAAGTCATTAATGGATTTTTGCGCTGTGATGCTCTTTGGTAGCTCTTCTTCAGTTGGGTTTCACTTTAAAATGCTACCGCTGTCATGAAATGTTTAAGTGATCTTATTAAACAAATTAGAACGTCTTTTAAATTACCTGATCCCCCTGAGCTCAAATTTCTCGCAAGGAAGGTCCGTTTCCTTTGTAGCACAAGGATGTTGTAGTGCTTGCATTATGAAACTGTGAGAGAGGGCTGCCTGTTAATCAGAGTATTTTAGAACAACATGGGCTGAGTAGTAATGCTTCTGCTGGCAAGTGGTTTCTGTCATTGTCAAAGAAAAGCTTTAACAATTGACCTTAATGATAAGGATTATTGCATAGATACTGAAAACAGGATTGGCTTCTACATTTCTTCTCAACCATCGCCTTTTCCTAGATACGTTACTGTTGCTAGCTTCCAAGACTTTCTTACAGCATCAGCCTTTTCCCCAAGCACGTCTTGCACGTGTCACTGGATCTAACGGTGTATTGTTTGACAGTGATAGATAGAAAGTGTATTAATGCCTTAGACGCACTTAAATTATGACTGTTTAAGCCTCATACATTACAGCATTAAACTTGGAGTGGCTGTTACTAATATCTGGATAAATTGCTTTCTAGAGATGTACATGCAGTTTGCTTGTGGGATGATAAAGGTCCAGCAAAAATCCATCAGGCTCTGAAGGAAGACATCCTTGATTTTATTAAACAGGCACAAGCTGTAAGTCCTTAACATTTCATAACTTCATATCGTTGGAAGAATAACCAAATAGTTCTGACTTTCATTGGATCTAAATGCATTGCTTTTTTGTTTGAAATGTTGTGATGTCTTGGAGATCATAATTACTCTGCCTACTTCTATTGACAAAAAGAAGACAGCCTTGAGCATTTGCCTTGGCTCATTGTTTTCTCACAGTCCTGCAACTGGGGTAGGCAGTGATTTTTGTGTGGTATTTAAAAAAACCCCGAAACACAGCATTATTTTTGTTTAGCCAACAGTACTTATGGAATCTTCATTCGGTTGAAAACTTCTCAAGGCAAAATTTTCTGTAAGAAATTACAGTCTGAAACCCCGAAGTTTTGTCTAGCTTCAGTGCTGCGCTGACATGTTCGTGGATGGCTTTAAAATAAGCCATGTGTATGGCATACTAGAAATACCCCTGCAAGCTTAGCTGTCTGCTTTTATGGGCTTCACCCCAAACGACTGACATCATCTATATAGATTCAAAGGAATTTTTTGGTTTTGTAAAATGTATAGAAAAAGATGTGTTCTGCATGAAGAGATTTAAAAGAAGGGGTGATTGTGGGATTTAAAAAAAAAAAAAACCACAGGTTTGGAAAGGAGAAAATAAAAGTCTATAAAATCTTTCTTTAGTCAAGAGATTTACATCACTACGGGTTTGCTTAAAGGAATACAGTTTCTCATATAGGCCTTTGTGTAACCAGGCATATAAATGTTCGTTTGTAAGTTCCATCAGCTTGCTTACATTCACAGATGCTGTGCTGAGCTGGGGCCTTTGATGTGGCCTGCGCTGGCTGTTGTTTGGAGTGCGGCTTTGTAGGCACTCTGATAGCCACTCTACGATGTAGTTGTAGTTTCCAGGCACTAATAAAATACACGTGAACTAGCTGTCTGGGTCTAATGAAAGGTCAGTAGGTTATGTGTTAGATATCAGGAAGAAGTTCTTCCCGGAGAGGGTGGTGAGGCACTGGAACAGGTTGCCCAGAGAAGCTGTGGATGCCCCATCCCTGGAAGTGCTCAAGGCCAGGCTGGACGAGGCTTTGAGCAACCTGGTCTAGAGGAAGGTGTCCCTGCTCATGGCAGGGAGGTTGGAACTCAAGGATCCTTTCAATGCCAACCATTTTATGATTTATAGATCATGGGTTGGAAGAGTACTTAAAGATCATTCTATGCCATCGCATTAAACTTTTCACTGTATAGCACGTAACATAGTCTTTATGGGTTTATTGAATTTTTTTTACGTATGGTTGTACCAGTACATGCCTTTGGACCAAAGGTTTTGATGTGTTTGACTTGCAGATGGCTGAAAAATAAAAAAAAAAGGAAACATGGAAAATGTAAACATGCTGACTACTTTTTTGGTGTTTCCTTTCCAGATGCCATGGGCTGGTAACTACTGCCCTAAACTAAATGGCACTTAAATATGCAGAATTTCTTATGGATTGACTTGGCTTATACTGAAAATATTTTGTGCAGAAAATGGTTTAAAAATTACCTCCTCTTCTTCCCTCTCCTCCAGAGAGTGCTGAGTCACCAGGATGATACAGCTTTACTAAAAGCCTATATAGTGGAGTGGCGCAAGTTCTTCACACAGTGTGATATTTTGCCCAAGCCCTTTTGTCAATTAGAGATTACTTTAATGGGCAAGCAGGGCAGCAACAAGAAGTCTAATGTAGAAGACAGTATTGTTCGAAAGGTAAGTTCTGTTGCGCGCTGTCCTGCTTGCTGTAATAGTACAGAAGGGATTCTGTAGCTGAAGGTGAAATTGCACCAGCCATGTTATTACATGGCTGGAAGCATTGCTTTGCTTCAGTGGGAGGGTCAGGACAACCCTGCAACTTTTTTTCCCCACAGTAATTTCATTCTGTTTCTGCAGTTTTGCTTTGGCTATTAAAAGTTTTGTTTGGGCGATTAAACCACTTCTTTGTCAGGCTTTGGGTTTGTTTGGGGCATTTTTGTTGTTGGTTTTGTTTTAATTATGACTTGAATCCTGAGGCAGGAGGCAATTGTAAATTCACATACTGTTTTTATGCTTGTGAGTAGCAAGTGTACTTGTATATACTTGTGAGTAGTTTTTCTACTCCTAGTTTATTTCCCTAGGCCAAGATCTTAACTGGCACACATCTCTGCATTTTGTAAATGACCAATTAAATATTGTCATCTCAAGTTCAATATGTCTATTGATTTCCTGATTTCCCCTTTGTCCTCCTACTGTCAGTTACATCAATGCAGATTGGACATTTAGAATCTTGTGAATGTGATCTTTTTACTGTTTCATGTCAAACACCTAAAGAAGGTCTAGGGTTTTGAGTGTGGAGAGCTGAGTGTCCTGAGTCCTATGAATAATGGTCCTTGAAATTGCTTTAGTCTTTTATTATAAGAAAAATGGAGTTTATCAGGTGTAAAGTGTTAAGTTCTTTAGCTAACATTATTCATTACCCCTTTTCATTGTTAGGGAAAGGCAATTTCAGTTTTTCATTTGGGACTGAATATCATTTTAACTGTCCCTCTTATCTCCAGGATGAGAAGAACAAAATAGTTCAAATGCAATACTTTGGGGAGGTTTTTTTTTCTTCACCCTCCTATTTTGACATCTGATCCTTTGTACCTCTTGAAGGAAAGGAAAAGAGAATAGGAGTAAAGACAAGGATCACCACCTCAAGTTACTTTTTTTGTTTTCATTGTTGGAGAAAGTATGTCATCTTGCTAGGCTCCCCAGAATCTGGGTAACTTGAACTCTTAACTGTTGTATGCAGAAGGCAGCAGCAAAGACAGTAAGAAGAAGGTGGAGTGGAGAAAGTAGTGTTAAGGAACTGGGAGAAAGAATTGGTGTCTAACCAGTGATTTTGTTCAGGCCTGAAACCGATGGAGATGTGTCTTATGCCCCATATGCAGTCAAGTTAGGACCATCTCATGATTGGGACATCAAAGCCCAGAGTCCCCAGCCTATCTTATTTTTGCATATCCTCTGCTGAAGGTTGCTTCCTGGTTTTGGGATTGTTCGCAGTAGTTTTCTGAAAAGCGCCTTGTGAAAACTTTTCCTGTACTTCAGAAGTTCTTCACATAGTCACCCAAAATGATATGTGTGCTTTCCTTCAAATATCTCCATAAAAATTCCACATCTGTAATGTCTGAAAGCAGTTCGACTGTGACAAAGCTGCTGATGTGCCTGCCAGGTTGCTTGACTTGTCTCACTGTTTTCTGCTCTATTTTTTACTCATTTCAGCTCTTGTAAACCCATTCTGTGATTGTACAGTTCATCGGTAATGTTAAGCAATGAAAAAAGTAATCGAGGCCGTGTAAACAAATAAAGCTTTGGTGCTGAGAATGTTCTGACGTTTTGAACAGTGGTTCCCTTCCAACACTACTTCACAAAAATGGAAATACAGCTGAAAATGAGAGAAAGTTACAAGACAGTTAAGAATAAAGGGTGGTAAACTTAACTCGCCTGAAAGGATATCTGACTTCTATTGGATGCTTGCTGGGTTAAAATCTAAAACACACGATGCAAGAATGGAATAAGACCATCTAACCTTTATTCTTAGCTTTGCCATACAACTGTGTCAAGTTGTCCTAAGCTCGTTTGCACTGAGCTTATTTACAGTCATGACGTGAAGTTTGATTTGGTAAACGTTACTATTCCGGCCTGCTCTCCACTACCAGTCTAGGCTGACAGTTGGCATGCTTCAGTTACATTCGTAGCTGTCACTGTCAGGTTTGAAGATTCTGTAAGTTTGAGCTTTCTTCTACAGCAGTGAAACGGCATGAGTTGGAGAGACAAAATAAAAATTATCTTTTAAGCTTTTGCATGCTTTCCTGAGGTTTTCAGTGACATGTGGAAGAGCCAGATCCAGTGTCTCAAGAGGAGAAAAAAAAACCCAACACAACCCAGTAGCTTGAATTCTAAAGCAAATTAAGATTTTTAACAAACACATAGCATGCTTTATGACGAGCTGGTGGAGCTTAGGTGAACGTAAGTGGTAAGTGTGGCCTGGCCTGCACGTGAGCTTTTAGCATTGCTCAGCTGCAGCATGTTGGGTCTGGTGATCAGGTGTAGTGCAACATGTGTGCAGCAGTGTCAGTAGCAATCACAGAAAAAAACCCCGCCCCCCCCCCCGGAATATGAAGGGACCCTTTGAGTGATGACGATTTTGTTTGGAGCCCCCATTACTCATTTTTGACCTCTGTAGTGCTTAGATGAGGTTTGGAGTTTTTGTAAATTATATATGCATTACGTGCATGTTAAACATGTTACCTAAATCCAAACCCATCTGTTTTTTTCTTCACGTGCCTCTGCTGTTAATTGAGTCTTTGGTTTTGTTTAAGGCTGAGCCTGGCAAGTAGTGAACTCTATTTGGATGTTTGGCTCAAAATTACCCCCTGAAATGGCAACTCCTGACATATTGCATTGCTGAAAAGGTTATTTGACTGATTACTGAGAACTCTGGAAGTGTCACAGGGTTATGGAATTATGTATGAATCAAATACTGCTTCCCCTAGCTGTCCAGTTCAGTAAAGTAAGCTTGGAGTGTAAGCTGAGTAGTACTTTCACAACTTCAGAGCAATATCAAGTTCTAAGGTAGTTGAATTGCTGTATATAACCTGAAAACTGTTATAAATTGTTTGATTTCTGTTTCTGATCTCTTGTATTGCTTTTACACAAACTTAGGTCTGTGTGTACCTTTCTGACAGGATTTTTTTTTTTTTTTCTTCCTGATATGCAGCTCATGCTAGACACGTGGAACGAATCCATCTTCTCAAACATAAAAAACAGGCTTCAGGACAGTGCAATGAAGCTAGTTCATGCTGAAAGGCTAGGAGAAGCTTTCGACTCCCAGCTAGTAATTGGAGTGCGGGAATCGTATGGTATGTCTTGCACAGACTGGTCCTTGTTGTCTCTTCCCTTTAGTACATGAATTTTCGTCATACAGAGTTGAGAGTTGTGGTGGTAGGATTGGAGTGATTATCTCAGTATTTCATGTTGATTTGTTGTTGGTATGTGATACCAGTTAAATTCTCTCTAAAATCTTTAACCTCTGAGTAATTTGGCTACCCATCAGTTACTGCAGAATCAGTGTTTTGGATGAGCAAACTGCTTTTGGGCCTTTTAAGTTGCAGCTAAACTTATCTCTGTGCTCCTTTCCATACTGTTTCTGATTCTGCAGGCTGTTTGAAGCTAAACAGCTAAACAGGCTGCGTGTAAGATTCCCAGGCTTTTTCTTCTTGGGAAGGCAGATCTCTGTATCTGAAACTTCTATGACATGTCACTGTTGACTGCCTCTTTCTTCAGAGCTCTGCAGTCTGTTGAATTAAACCTGTGGCTAAATTCTTTCGGATGGCTTTATAGATGTCCAATTCTAATTTTTTTTTAAAGTGTATTTAATTTAAGGACATTATTCATTTCTCTGTAACAGTTCAGAAGCAAGTGGAAATGTTTTTCCAAGTAGTGCAAAGCACTGTTGGGTAGCTGTAAGCTCAGCGTCTCCATTCTTCTAAAGCAGAAAAAAAACCCCAAAACAATGCAAAAGAATTGTCTAAAATGAAGACACTGGGATTCTGAGACCAGTGTCTAAGAAAAGCTGTTTGCTCAGTCAGGTAGAGAAATTTTCACTTTTTTAGGCAGTATGCCGAGCTTTTGTGGTGTTTGTTTTTCTTTTTTTTCCAATTTTGCAATTGTATGTGTATTTCTGGTTACCAGGGTTGAATGTCTAAAATGATGGAGATAGGTATGCAGTTCTTTCCAGTTCCTTAAATGTTTTTGGAGGAAAGGCTGAACAATTTTGGTTACCTTTAGGGATCAGAGTGTATTTATAGGATACTTCAAATTGTTCAATGCAACCCTTTAATGTAAGACTCACTTTAATGAGAGAGACTTGCTGCTTATTAGCCACATCAGTTTCCAAGACCTGAGAGTAAGTTTGGGCTTTCTCTTTGCAGTTAACCTTTGTTCTAATCCTGAGGATAAACTTCAGATATATCGGGATAACTTTGAAAAGGCATATTTGGATTCGACAGAGAGATTTTATAGAACACAGGCTCCTTCTTATTTACAGCAAAATGGTGTACAGAATTATATGAAATATGTAAGTAAAAATTCTGTTGTAACTTTCTTCGGAAAGTGTTAGTACTTAAAATGATGCTGTTCTGCTTTTGCACAGGCAGATGCTAAACTGAAAGAAGAGGAGAAAAGAGCACTACGGTATTTAGAAACAAGGCGTGAATGTAACTCTGTAGAAGCAGTAAGTATAATGTGTAGAAAATTTCTGTGTTTTATATTGATATAGTAGTATTCTGTTGCAGTTTTGACTTAATGTGTGTGTTGTGGTATTATTTTGTAGCAGTAGATTGATGTGAAACGGTTGATTTTATGTTTTTAGTCATTCATTATATCTTTTCTTGAAAAAACCTGTATTACTTTCCAGTCTGGCAATTTACAATTTCTGAAGATGTTTTAATAGCAAAAGTAGATCACAAGTTCAGATTGAAGGGCAGGTTTTTATTCAAGTCTTTCACTTTGAGTCAGGTATGATTTTTTCCCTTTGCTTAACAGTGGATGAGAATGATGTTTGAAAGTAAGCTGGCCAATCTATCAGGTAAAGGGTTTCTCAGTGCTCATACAGAATATCTGAAAGAGTTGCTGTTCATTGCAGTCCAGAGGAGCAATGGAGATTACATTAAAACTGTTCTTGATTTCCTCTTAGGCTGAAACATGAATGTTTAATATAGAAGATGTTTTTTCCTTTTTTTTCCTTCGCCTTCCCCCACCTTGAGCAATGTTTGACACAGTTCAGATTCAGATAATTTAATTGCAATGAATAGCTCATAATTGTGGTGAAATTTGTACAGGAAACAGGTTATTTTAAATAAAGACCCTTTAAATCCGAATTTTCTAGAGTGGATCAAAATATATTTTATGTTTTTAAGTTGTAAATCTTTAATTTAGCACGGCTATAAATTGTGACCTGTATCATGGGGCTGAGAAAAGAGAGATGGACCTGACGTGTACGGGCAGTTTCTGTTCTAGATCTAGCCAGTGTCTTGTTCAGGCAACCAGCCTGGACCAAATAGGGTATGCTGGAATGAGAACTATTCTTAGCTCTTGGATGTATACTTGGAAACTAAGTAGGGTAGTTGGTGTTCCAGAAGTGATGGCTCCCTTGAGAGAAAAGAGGCGACAGAAATACTAAGCTCATTACTGGTTTGGAGGGAGTTTACCACATTTACTAATCTACACATTTTGCAGAAATATAGTTTCCTGTATAGATTTTATCCAAACTAGACATACTTTTATGAATCAGTGAATGAATTATTTTATAGAGCATAGTTATTGAGAACAGGCTAGATTTTGTGTCACAGCAAACTTGAGACAGATCAGACCTCGGTGTTCAGATGGCTAAATGAGCTAATTCTGTGTTTAATATATTTCAGCTAATGGAGTGCTGCGTCAATGCCCTGGTGACATCTTTTAAAGAGACTATTTTAGCTGAATGCCAAGGCATGATCAAACGAAATGAAACAGAAAGTAAGTGAAGCTTCAAGAACAGTGCAGGATGAACTCAGCATCAACTGCATAAAAATAGATTTGTTTGTAGACATATCAAATTACTAGTTTTAATAGATGGCAGTAATGTTTTGTAGATAAAATATTGCACATGGGCAGTTTTATCCCACAAAACAACCATCATTGGTTAGTATTTTTTTTATCACTTCTGAAATCTGTATGTACAATACCCTAATTTGAGTGACTGGGTAGCTCTCATCGTACTTGAAAGAAAAGAATGTTTTGTGCTCTGTTTTCTTTATTTTTCCTACAACTTACCTTCCTCATGTCGACAACTCTGGTAAATGTTGCATGCGTCTCATTTTCTATTTGAATAGTTCAGATACAAACACTCCCCCTTCCTTTCACTCCCACTACCCCCATCACCCTGGAAAAAAGTAAAGCATCTCTTTACAAAGCTGGTTTTTCTGAAAAGCATGGGGAAACTTTTCTTCTTCTGATGATCGGTGCAGGACCAGTAGGTCCATGAACAGAATCTCTGCAAGTTTTTCATCTGGTTTTATAGCCAATATGTTACTGTGAGTATTGGAAGTTAGGTCTGCATGCTTTTTTGAAGTTTTTTAAAGTTTTTTTTTTTAAGCTCTGCTGCCATAAATTGAGAGGTTGGTGTGATTCGAAAGTTTTGTGTTGGTCCTGTATGGTAAAGCAAACTAGAGAAGTTATTAAAATGTTATAATTCAGGTAGGGAAATGGAAAAAAATAAAAGCTGAAATCACAAATTAATTCTTTTTTGAATTAACTCAAAATCCTCAGTATCCTGCAGCCAGGGACTATTTATTAATGTCTATATGAAGTTTTCATTTCTATGTAAATGTGAAAATGGTTTTATCATGTAGAACAGTGTAAAAAATACTTCTAAAGCTAGCATTTCAGAAAATATTTGACCTCAAAACTATGTCATACTCATCTGTTCCTCTAGCAGCATGATTCCTGGCAGGAGTCCAGAGCTAAATCTAGAAAGCCATCAAACTTCTGACGAGTGTATGTTACAGCCTTCGGGAGAATACAGGCGGCTTCTTTAAATGCAGAGCTTTAGAAAGGTTCATCCAAAGCATCTTTGTTTTAAAACTTGTAGAAGTATTAACATAGCCGTCTTTTCCCTTCTGGCTACATCTGCCCCGTGGTGCTGCTGCTATGCAGAATACTTCCGTTTAGGATACGAGGACTCAACATCTTTTTCCCTAGACCTACCTGTGCTTTTTAAACAAGTGCAGGTGATTAAAAATTTATTTAAAGATGGGAACTGTACATAGTAATATAAACATCTGATAGTATCCTCTGCTACACTTCACTTATGCATGCGTCCTTCTGATAGTACTTGCCCCAGATGTTTTCTTTATTAAACAGTGTCTGACAAAAAGGCTGGAGTTTCCAGCGACGAGCGGGGCACTGCTGTGAAATACTCTGCTACGTTAAGTACTTCATATTTACATGCCATGCAAAGGAAGGGAAGTGTAATGTTTTCCAGCTAAAACCTATTAAAGGTGTCATCACTTGCAAACGCACTTCAGAATTGGCTTAGTGCGTTTTCATTTCCTCATAGTATTGGGGGTGGGAGGTCTAAATTTTATTCTTGAAGTCCTTCGTAACAGAATAAGAAGTAAACTTGGCTTTTGTGAATACAGAGTGAAAACAAGTTTTGTCTAAGTGCCCCAATAGCTACAGGATGGATTTCTGTGCCTTTCAGTGTCATAACGGATTCTGAAAGAAATTCCAATGAAGTGTTCCTTTTAGTTTTGTTACTCTGAAGTCTGTCTTTGAAGAATCTGGCAGTTTTGTTTCCTACAGTTTGAGGGATGCACCTGAAGTCTCTCTTTGCCACTATTTAATAGGGAAAACCACTGTTTGGGTTTTTGGTGTGGTGTGTTGTTTTTGTTTTAATCACTGCCATCACTAGCTTACAGAAACAGATGTAGGACCCTTTAATATATCTTATTGTTTCCCTTTTTGTGCCATCTCTTCCTCCCTCTCATCCTTTTTTAAAATACAGATGAAAACATCCAGTAAAAGTTGAGTGAGCTTTTTGGACTTACCCTGTGTTAAACAGTTCTCCCATCACTTACCTCAGTACACCTAAACTGCATGGAGAATACCTCTTACTCTGTTTCTCAGTTTCCTGAAATCCCATCGTTTAGTCCAGTGTGAGTTGTCTTTTAGTAGCATTGCAAGTTCTTGTTGAAGGTTGTTAGTAGTTCCCATTCTTTAATAGAACATAACAGTGCATAAAAGGATTTCTTCCCTCTCTGTGCATTGCTTTTCTGTTTGGTTCTGCAGCAGTTGTTGGGATACAGAAGTTGATAACACATATTTCATCCTCTGTGGGACAGGATCTTGCAGCTGTCACTGAGTGTTGCAGAGGAGAAAACAAGGGCAGGGCCTTCATTCCCTTTCGCTGTAGATAGAGCAGTGAGGAACTAAGCAAATCTATCATTTTGCTGTCAGAAAAAGAATCAGAGTCTGTGATCAATTTGTTCTGCTTCATTAAGCAGAGTCCTTTGCTGTGCTTAGTTCGAATCTCTGTGGTCTCTAAAACAATCTGATGGCCTTAATCCAGGTGTTCCTTTGTGGACAGCTTTGTCAAGATGATTCTTCATGTTTCACTTTTGTTTGTTTGTTTGTTGTTTTGTTGGGTTTTTTTAAGCAGTGTTGAAATGCCTTCAAAAAGTACACAAATAAACCATATCAGTTTTTCAACGGGTAACATTGAGAATTGAATAAACTCTTTAGGAAAACAGAAAGGAAGAAATCCTGTTTAGTCAGTTTTAGTTACTTTAAAATTTGGCGTGCTTTTAATTAAACCAAAACATTGTAGATGGCATTGGAAATGGCGCAAAGACAGCTCTGTTTGGCTTTAATTTAAAAAAATCACATATGTAGGAAACTGTGTGGATTGAATATAAACTCACATAGGCTTCCAACTGAGAGCGCCACGTTTTTTTTGCCAGGGATTTCAAGGCAGATGCACTGGGAACCTGGACTTAATCCAGTTTGTCGTTGACTTCAGAGGGTTTTATTCAAGTTTGTGATAGGATACATACAAGCAAGTATTACGTTGCAATAAATATCACTTTTTTCCTTCAGAATAATCTCCTTGTGGGACCAGAATTAGAAGAGTATTCAAAGCATTTTTCCTTTTAAGGGATGAATTGGACATATTGAATATTACATATTCAGTGTTCCGCTTGAGATATCCCTAGCAGTAATGCACTATACTTGGGTGTTATACAGGTCTTTGACTGGTGGCTTTATCAGTATTTGTATCTTTCAGAGTTGCATTTAATGTTTTCACTGATGGATAAAGTTCCGAATGGCATAGAGCCTATGCTAAAAGACTTGGAAGAACATATTGTTAGTGCTGGACTTGCAGATATGGTAGCAGCTGCTGAAACTATTACTACTGTAAGTGTATTGTTCTTTAGTAGAACAACAATGAAAAGACAACTTTGCAGAAGTTAAATACTCTAATGGTGGGACATATATGTGAATGGTAGTAATTTTTGAAGATTTTATGTTTAAATGCCAAAGTTTGATTCACTGAAAGTTTTAAATGTCTTTAGAATAATTTTTTATTCCTTATGTTTTCAGTTGTAGCTTTAAAACATGTATCCAATATGCAGTAAAGAAAAGCTTGTGTGTAGGTGCACAGGATACTTACCTGGTAGTACTGTGTTAGCGTCCTAAATTAAAAGGCATATTCAGTTTTTTCAGAATTCTAATTTCCTGATGAAATTTGAAATAGGCTTTCAATCAAAGAGTGGTTGTTCAGCCTGGAAATTAAAAGTTTTTTTTTTTCCCCATTGTTCTTTTTCAGCTTACTATCACCTTTTCCCTGGGTCCTGGAGGCCTGAGTATCTGCAGCAGTTAGAATGTACCTTTCATTGCTCCTTGAAAACTTTTTTTATGTAGACATTATTATACAGTATTTGAAAGTTATCTATGTTTTTAATATATGCATACTTGTAAATTGAAAATACTACCCTGAAAGTCTGTGGTGAGGGTTATGTGCTGTAGAGCTCTTCAGAACAGAGAATAGAGATAAAATGCTCATTCCGTAGTATGCTGGCTTGAGGATACTACAGATCAGGGGGTTACATATAAGCTCACACCATACTCTGTGGAGCCTCAATTTTATATTTCATTTTTGCCTCTGACTGTAGGATTCTGAGAAATATGTAGAGCAATTGCTCACACTATTTAATCGATTTAGTAAATTGGTCAAAGAAGCTTTTCAAGATGATCCAAGATTTCTTACTGCAAGAGATAAGGTATGTGTTTCTGCTGAAGAAACTGTTGAATTGTTGTAATTCATAGTACGATGTCTCTGAAATCCTTGTGCTAGTTCACTCTTAAATCTAGAAGGTGTTTTTACTCTAGTAAATATGCAGACTAAAATATTGATGGAACTTAGTACCAACTTATTAGCTTTTAATTTGTGTTGTAGGCATGCATGAAGTTGCATTTGTGTTCAGCTGTGTAATCTTGTAGAGCACATCAGATTATGGTCTCTGTGTTGAGCACCTTAATGTCTGATTCCGCAATATATTTGTTTAGAGTTTACTCCATGTTTGGGTGTAGTCTTGGGACTTCAGACATGCAACTGGCTCTGTGCCATCCCTTCTTTGCTTAAAGAAAAGTAGTATGTTAGTGGAAAGAGGAAAATGCAAAATACCAGTTAATGGGAAATTGAGCCATAGGATTTGAACTCTCGTCATGTAAATCAAATCTGCAAACTTGGGGCTGATAAACCCAATCGGATTAATTTCACATTACAGTAATCTAAAAAGACAGTTAAAACCTTTGATTCATACATTAAGGAGAGAAATGGAGTAAAGCACTAATCATCTGTAATTATTTTTCAGGCGTACAAAGCGGTTGTGAATGATGCTACAATATTTAAACTTGAATTGCCATTGAAGCAAAAGGGGTAAGCCATATAAACTTCATGTAAATCCAGATTTTAAAGTTGTTGAAGATTGACCTTTTCTTTTAAAATATCTCTTTGAAAAGTAGCACTGTGTTTAAAAGTGCTTTGTGTTCTTTGCATTATGGGATTTCGGATTGCTTATCAACCTCCGGCAAGACACTCCTCACGTGGCAGTGGATCATTGAATCAGTCTGTTTAAACTCAAATTTATTTGTAGTAGCTGGAGATCTTTTCTAGTCATGTGTCAGTTTGTTAGCTGAATTTAATAGTATCTTTCTGGGTTATTAATTCCCCACACCCGAGCTGTACAGCTCTGCTGCAGCTTCAGCAAAAGGCCTGGGGCGAAGTGAGGCAGTCACCTTTACGGAATAACTGTGGCTGATTGAGGTGTAACCACCCACAGGCTGTTTACCACCTCCCCTTGTGCCAGCTAGGAGTGTGACCCGTCTGGCTGTTACGTTTTTGTTTCAGTGCAGGAATAACCAGGTTAGTTTAAACGGCTTCCAGGAGATTAAGCAGACCTGTGTGACTCCAGAAGAAAAACCATGCTTACAGTAGCCACTCCGCTAACTCAGCCAAGAGAAGGTAGCAATCAGTTGTTAACATTTATGTGTCATGTGCCACTTGAGTAGGAATCTATATATTTAGGTGGTTGGGACTGCTTATATATAATTCGTAGTCTGATTTACTATGGAAACAGCTTATGTAGCTGGGTTACCAGCTTCCCATTACTTCTTGTTAGGGGTGGATGAGTATAAATAACTGTTCAGCATTCTGCTTCTTATTCTGTGTTTGGTGTTGGACTAATGGTACACCTGGACTGGGAGTAGCCTTGCTGGTTTTATGTTACTGGAGGTACACCTGGATCCTTGCTTGGTATACTTTGTGTAGATATAGGCAAGGGAGAGGAGTTTTGAGGTCTCTGCTAATGTTTTCATTTCCCCTGGAGGCATCCAAATCAATACCCCATTCAAACTGTGTTTCACTCCTGAAGCTGAACCTGCCTAGTGATTTCATAGACAGCACTGTGATGGTGGGGATGTTCTGTTCAGTATTCTTCTTCCCAGGCTTTCAAGTTGTCTGTGGATGCAGCCTTGTTTAAGTAAAATGAAACTTTCCTGCTTAGCTTGTGCCATTAGATTCAGCCTAAGAATGTGGAATTTGGTAATTTTTCATTCTTGTCAGGATCTTGAAGACTTCTGTTCAGAAATACCTGAGAAAACATAGATTAAATAGGGGTTTTGTCTTGTAATAGCCAAAAGACTAGTGGTCTGCTTTTACTCCAGAATGTCTCTGTAGTATGTCTTTATACCCAGAGAAGCTGTGGATGCCCCATCCCTGGATGTCTTCAAGGCCAGGCTGGATGAGGCTTTGAGCAACCTGGTCTAGTGGAAGGTGTCCCTGCCCATGGCAGTGGGGTTGGAACTGGATGATCTTTAACGTCCCTTCCAACCCAAACCATTCTGTGATTTGGGAAGGCAGAAGACACTAGTCTGCAAGCTGCTTCGTGAATTAGAAAGGACAAGTTGTCTGAAGAGTTTCAGCACTGTCTGCACTAGTTGATGAGCAGGTGAGGTAGTGACTGAGAACACTGGATTCCTGAGCATCCTCACACCTTCCTACTCGAGGCCTTTGGGGCTAGCCATCAAGTTGGTGCCGTCTGACTCTAGAAATAGGGTTTGGTCCTTGTCTCTGTTTTATTCATCAGTCTAGACACAGGTTCAGAAGGAGACCTTGTGTTTGCATGCCTTTTGAAGAACTGTAACCTGCCTCCTGTAGCGTCTTCTTGATCTGTGATTAATCCCCAAGCTGCTAGTCTGCTGGTTTTACCTGCTATAAAGGAATGTTACCCCATTACGATGTAGTGGGTGCATTGGGTTTTGCAGCCTGTGAGATGCAGTGCAGGAGGCTGTTCTCGAGACTTTGATCAGCGCAGACTGATGGGTGAAACGTTTCACTGCAGCATTTGTTAGTTCTTTACTGGAATACTTCCTGCCATGCAATAGTTTGTTGTTTCACACCGTCGTTTCAATGTAATCCTTCATTGTTAGACTGCTAAAATGAAAAGCAGTCAGAATGATCAAGTTGTAGAAGCTGTCTGAAAATATTTGGTAGTATTTATTCTTTCAAGAAGAAAAGGGAGTTATCCCTAGTTTTCATTAGTGTAATGAGGATGTGAATTCACCACCAAGATCTGAAAGAGTGGTTTGTTTTGTTAACAGGGTGACTACTCCAGAATAGCAGGATTCTATACAGTTTGAAGATCTGTTGTTGTTCTTTTCTTCAGTGTTGGGTTGAAAACACAGCCTGAATCCAAATGCCCTGAGCTTCTTGCTAATTACTGTGACATGTTGCTAAGAAAAACACCACTAAGCAAAAAACTAACCTCTGAAGAAATTGAAGCAAAGCTTAAAGAAGTGGTATGTTTTTGCTTTCTCCTTCTCAATTATTCTGAAGAATGAATTTGTTTGTTTTGTTTCCCTGTGTGGGTCAAGGCCTCGATCTTCAAAAACAGTTGCGTAAAGTGTATAATAATGAAGCGTTTATGTCGTTACCAAATCTGTGTGTAAATCTTTTGGAGCATGCGGTGTTTCGTGTCTCTCTGTCAGTTCATGGAACTAGTTTGCTATGTTAATGCTTACCTCAGACTGTGCTGTATTACAGTGTAACGTTAGTCTAGAAAATAATACAGGAAACTTAGGTACTGGTGGCAATGCCTTTTCTGATATAAGAGAAGGTTCTTGATGGTTGACAAATGAAGAGATTGGAGGTGTGGTGTTACAGAAGATTCATAGGTGATGCCTGTGATGTTATTAACACAGTTGCTGTTTGGGCGATGCCAAGTAGTCTCTTCATAGTCTACAGTGGCATTAGGTCAGCGTTCAAAGACTTGTCTGATTGATAATGCAAATAAATATATTAAAATGTGCTTTTTTTGACAGCTTTTGGTACTTAAATATGTACAGAATAAAGATGTTTTCATGCGATATCACAAAGCTCACTTAACGAGACGCCTGATATTAGATATATCAGCTGATAGTGAAATTGAGGAGAATATGGTGGAATGGCTCAGAGTAAGTAGCCTGACATCTTTCTTTCTTTGGTTGTGCCTTTTCCTTGTGGTATTAATTCCCACTCTTGCACTTAGATGTCCTTCTTGCTAAGGCGAGTTCTACCTTAAATTGCAACCCACTCAAGACACCTTATACTTAAGTCTTATTGTGACCCTTTGTGCAAGTGGAACGGCTCAGCTCTTTTCTAAGAGAAATGTTGATCCTAATAGTGGTAGGGATAGATTTTAAAATATTTCACATACAATTATCTGAAGGATTCATATATTCAGTATGCAGATGAGCAAAATGCAGTGTACTTGTTTAGGTGTATAAATAATTTGAGATGTGCTCTAATCATGAAAATTCATGCAGATTAGAGTATTATTCGCATGCCTTAAACATTCCTTTAAATCTCAGAATTCACTGATTCCTTCATGCATGCATACGTTCTTCAGCACTTGGATTTCTTTAAAAGAATCATCATGTGTCCTCAAGGGTAACTACTTATGATCCATGCAAAAAACCTTTATATTGCATTGCAGAGAGACTGTTACTGTAAAGTGATGAAATTTGTGTACTTAATGCTCTTTGGTTTTTTGAGTTTATTGTTTTAAAAAACTAAAGCTTTTTGTTCATAGTTGTCCATGTCATAGTTTAGTGTTCTGTTTGTTTGCACAGGAAGTAGGAATGCCAGCAGACTATGTAAACAAGCTGGCTAGAATGTTCCAGGATATCAAAGTGTCTGAAGACTTGAACCAGGCCTTCAAAGAAATGCACAAAAATAATAAACTTGCTTTACCAGGTAGTGTTTTCAAATGATTTGCTATTTTTCATTTCTCTTTGTGAAAAATATTCTGTTGATCCTTGAGTTAAAAGTTATATCAACTGTAGGTTTAACATAGTCTTCAGGGCATTGTTACTCCTAGATTGGAAGTGTCTGTAGACTCTGCTTTCTCTTACAGCTGACACTGGAGCTATATGGTTCTGTAAGTTATTGTGGTTTTTCTTTATGAGCAATCTTGTAGATACAGACTCCCTGCTCTTGTAGCTAAATTCCAAGCAGGGGCTTGAATCAGTATCAACCAGGTGAATGCCTGAACTACCCCCTTCATTTATGCCCTCATCATTCTTCATGAGTGCTTCATGCTGTGCTCCTCCTCTGCCTGCCAGCAGGAGAGCTGGATGCATGCTATGAAGAGCTTAAATCGCATTTCTGAGATTAAATTTCACTGATGAAGGGAGGCTGAGGAACATCCAGTTTTGGACCTGCTACTGCTGAAAGCCCTTGAGTAGTGCTTACAAGTATCCGCTGTAAAGCTGCGTCTTAAGGAGCTCTGCAGTGACAAGCCGAAAAACAGATTTCAATCAGTGTGGCTGGCAGAAAGCCAGCGCTGCATAAATAGAGTACCGTAATGTTGAAGTAGGTAGACACCCTGCTACTTTCTGAAAATCGAGTCCTCCATAATTATATTTAAAGTTACAGAAACAAAAGGCCCTTTTTTTTTTTATCTGTCATACCTGGAGATTCACATAACCCAATATCGTCTTACAGCTGACTCTGTGAATATTAAAATTTTAAATGCTGGTGCCTGGTCCCGAAGTTCTGAAAAGGTATTTGTCTCGCTGCCCACGGAATTAGAAGATCTCATTCCAGAAGTTGAAGAATTTTATAAAAAGAATCACAGTGGTAGAAAACTGCACTGGCACCACCTCATGTCCAATGGAATTGTAAGTGTATAGTTTTCGGTGTGTCAATCTCCCTGACCCTATGTTCGGTGTATTTATAATAGTAAGAAAGCTTGTGATCCAGAAACACTTGTAAGTAAACGTGTCATTCTGTTCACAGATAACATTTAAGAACGAGGTTGGCCAGTATGACTTGGAGGTGACAACGTTTCAGCTAGCTGTGCTGTTTGCGTGGAACCAAAGACCCAGAGAGAAGATCAGCTTTGAAAATCTTAAACTGGCAACTGAACTCCCTGATGCAGAACTTAGGAGGACTTTATGGGTATTTCCCTTTCTCTTGAAACAGATTTCTTGTTGATTTTTTTTTTTTTTCCTGGTGCTCTGAAATACTGGATTAGTATTTTTAAAGCGCTGTCAGATAACACTTTGAAACTGAAATGTGAACGCCTTTCTTGCTAATTAATCAGTTGGAACGCTGGCTCTTTGCGCTACTGTTAAGCACACACAGCCTTTACGGTAACGTTCTCTCTACCCAACATTATCTAACTTAAGTTTTTGGAAACAGCAAGATCTTTTTGACCATACGCTGTCTAAAGCACACAGTTATGATTGTGGTTTGTGGAGTGGGGCTGGTCTAATTCTCAGAAACCAGTGACACCTGATAAATATATGTTGCTTAAAAATAACTTCAATAACGTGTTTGCTCTGTCAGACTTTTAATTATTTAGCTCAAGAATCAAGAAAGAAATCAGGTAAATCAGACTTAACGCCACTTCTGTAGCCGTGAGTTCGTGCATTTTACTTGCTCGTATGATTTTTACTTACACTAACCCACTGCAGAAGGAGATTTGGTAAACTCTGTCGTCTCTCTGGTTTTACTAGCATCTTCGTGTTGCCCTCTAGCAGCTCCAAACAAGGCCACGTGGTTCCCTCCCTGCAGTCTGCACAGCAGTGAACTATGTTCGTAAAAAGTAATTGTTTCCCTGTAGAAAGTCTGGTGTTTTATTTTCATTCTTTCCCCCTCCCTTTTCTCTGTAGTCTCTTGTAGCGTTTCCAAAGCTGAAGCGTCAGGTTTTATTGTATGAACCTCAAGTCAATTCACCCAAAGACTTTACAGAAGGAACCCTCTTCTCGGTGAACCAGGAGTTCAGTTTAATGTAAGATGATGTTTGAAAAGTAAAATCATAATGTGCTATTTTATAACTAAAGGAAGTCACTTTAAATTCACCTTTGTCCTTGAAAGTTTTTAAGATGCAGCTGGACGCGTGCTTTGCAGCCCTATCCCTCACTTAGTTTTGGCAGTAGTCTTGCTTCAAGTAGGTGGTTGGACTGGAAGACCCCCAGCAGCCCCGTCAGACAAACGTTTCTGTGACATTACATTTCTTAAACACCTAAGGACGAGGTGCAAAATTGAAGGCTTTTCTATCTTCCTGTTACTAATGACCCCATGGAATTTCATATGGGAAAGGCAGCATGTAAGTGGAGCGCTAGAGCTGCACTGATGATTACACACAGCTTCAAAAGGATAGGTTAAAAAAGAAAGTAAAACTGCTTACTAATACGATACGCTGTCAACAGCTGGGATTTTTGGTGTGGCTTTCACCAGAGAGGAGTGACCTTATTTCAGTGCTCTCTTACCAATGCTTTGAAATCCTTTGGAGCACAGGGTAGTATGAGGAGAGCATATCTGAAGGGTATAGACCACATTCAACAAATTTGACTTTGGGGTTTGCCTCCCTTATTGATGAATATGATCAGAACTGGCTCCTTGCTAGTAACCTCATTCTTGGTAGCAGCTGGACATCTGGATTTGTGGGGAGAGAGAGGTGATGAATCGGCTTTCCCGGGGCTTAGTTTCTTGTCCAGGCCAATGTGTTTGTTCCTGTTATCAGGATCCTGAGCTTTGGGAAGTGATAAGAGAGCATGCCAGAAGAGACAGGCTGTACAGAAAGTTTGTGGGTGACCGTGAAGGGTGCCATCGGCTTTCTTTGTTACAGTAGCTGTTATTTGTCCTTTCTTTTTCTGCTAGGCAGACATTTGTTTTAATGGAAAATGAACTGGTCCGATTTCCTGAACTTTGTAAAAACTTCCCCTAAAGAACCCTAGCTGTATATAATAGAAATATATTTTGCTGAAGTTTTACACTTTAAAATAGTACCAGGAACCTTTCAGCTGTGCACGCTGTCAGTTGCAGCTGATGGATTTTTTTGTAATACTCGTATATTCAGGATTTGTTTTGCGGGGATGTTGTGACTTGTCAGCCAGCTATCTCACTGCTGCGATGCTAATAGCCTATAAATATCTGATACGTGATGGTACTCCTCGCTGCTGTAATGTAACAGGAATTCCTTCACTGGAAATGTATTTTCTGCTTATTTTCGTACAATGCAACTTTTTCAGAAAAAACGCTAAAGTTCAGAAAAGGGGCAAGATAAATTTGATTGGTCGATTGCAACTTACTACAGAGAGAATGCGGGAAGAGGAAAATGAAGGAATAGTCCAGCTAAGAATATTACGAACCCAGGCAAGTAAACTGCCACAGGAAACTAAAATTGCCTTGTTACTTTGTTGTACTGTCACTGCTGCATGCTGGTCCACATTTGGATGTTGATGTATGACATGAATGCTTTGGAATCCCTTTGGAACTTCTGCTCTTTGGCTGGGAGCCTTTGTGAATACTGGATTTTGCATGTGTGCTTGTGCCCTTGTGGCTATCAGCCTCCTGTACCAGGTCGTCGTCCTTAAAGAGGACAAAGCAGGTATTAAGCAAGTGGTGACGGTGTAACTCTGTGGTGGAGGGTGGCAGCAGATGCTAAAGTTGACAGACTTCAGCCACCACCAGTGTTGTTGATCTTCATCTCTTTGACTGCGAGTAATCTCAGAGATGGATCACACTAAGCAACGACTTCTATTTAAAATGAAGCAGTGTGACTTTTTGAGAGACCTTCTCTTTAGAGGGGAAGTTTGTAAGTACATGTGAGGTGTAGGGACTGCAGCCCTCTGCTTGGTTGTCCTTCAGTCATGTCAAATATTTTGAGCTGACAGTTCTAAAAATGAAAAAATTAACTTTTTGGGGTATCAGAGATCGTTACCTACGATGGAGTCTCAAGAACCCCACCTTACCTTCCTATTGCAGGTCTCTTCTATCAGATTAGATTCCAGGACACGCGCACTGTGGGTTGTACCCCCTGACCTAACATCTTGGCCATGCTTCCAGCAGAAGTGTTAATGCCTGCTTGTATTTACGAAATGAGGACTCCTTGTGAGCTCCATTTTGACATTAAGCTTGTGTTTCATGAGGTATTCACAAGGTGTATCACAAGTCACCCTGGAAATGGCAACTTCTGCTCAGAGGGTGAATGAACATTACGTTTTAGTGAGTAATTCGCACTCTAGGCACAAGATTTAACTGCAGATTCTGCTTTGACTGGACTTGTCTTCTCTCTCTTGCGTCTTGCCAGTGCTTCATTCTTTTCCTTTGTCAGCTTCTTTGCGAAAACATTTCAGTATCTGCTTAGGCTAATAAATGCAGCATATATTGGATTTTTGAGGGAAACCCTAGATTTCCTTTCTATCTTGCCTTACCAGGAGGCCGCTATTAATGGTGTGTTCACTTGGTTGCATCACCCAGGCATTTAAACGTTAATTTTTTTTTCTCTTGCCCCTCCCCAGGAGGCTATCATCCAAATAATGAAAATGCGGAAGAAAATTACTAATGCCCAGCTTCAGACTGAACTGGTAGAAATATTGAAAAACATGTTCTTGCCACAAAAGAAAATGATAAAAGAGCAAATTGAATGGCTTATAGAGCACAAATATATTAGAAGAGATGAGTCGGATATCAACACCTTCATATATATGGCATAATTGGAGGACTCTGCAGGATGCTGAGAACAGAAATGGAAGGGTGCTTGGACAGACAGCTGCCACAGTTTGTGCTGCAGGAGGACTCGTTTTGACTTTCGTTACGTATTAAAATCTCCCTGCCTTACCTTACAGAGGACTATATTTTGCCAATCTCATTCAGCTAGCATGATGGCATTCCCTTCATGTTGCACACTTTTAACAGCATGCTGTTTTGTGGGAAACTTGCATTCATGAAGAGCCCATTGTGAACTTTTTAAAGTAGATTTGCGTTACACCCACCAGGAAGAACACAGGTTTGGGTTTTTAGATGACCAGTACTTGCACAAGGAAAAAAATATTCAAATATTCATGCACTGAGGAACTGCTATTAGTTTTGTTTTGGGTTTGGTTTGGTTGGGGTTTTTCTTTTTTTTTAATGCAATTAGGACTAGAAGTAGCACTTTCACTTTTGTGTTTTGGATCGGAGTAATGTACTGTCCACCTTTGATCCTTTTATGTAATAACATTTGAGAGACACAAACACGTGCATCACAACTGATAGGTATTTGTTACCATTAAAACCTGTTGGCTAGAGCAGTGCTTCAATCTAGTAACTGGATTTTAATAATTGACACATAAGTGACATAAAAGTTAATTCCAAGTCACGGGTGATATTTTTCCTTAAGCAAGAGATCATTGTTTTTAAATTGTTTGCTGTAAACAAGTGGATACACATTATTTGTTACCTTATTTGGAGGGATGATTTGCTGCAATCCTTTTTGAGAAGGTAAAGCTTTCTTGAATTATACTTCACTCTAAAAGCAGTTTTCATGGGTGGGTCTGTTATACCGAACGGAAATATTAAGTGTATTTCCTTGTACATTTAATATTTGTACTCCAAATATTTAAGTATGACTGTATATATCTGAAAGCATTAAAGAATAATTGATGCACACCTCCCCCAGGAAGAAAATCACGCTTGAAGATCCCTGTACTAATTCCTCATTGATAACTTGATATATACATGCAAGGTTAATCCACCTGGACTGGTTTGTTGCTTAGAAGTCAGCATCTTTATATGCAAAACAAACCCTCTGCTTTTTGTTTTGAAACTGGCAGGGTAAGAAATACAATTCTAATGAAAATGGTAAAAAGCTAAGGAAAAAAATACCTTGTTTAGTGTATGCGGAGAGAGTGCCAAAATACGCATCAGGAATCTCAACTTTTTAATGTTACCTCTTCTGTTTTCAATCATCTTAAGTAGTCGTTTGGCACTGCCTGCCTCTCTGCTACTCTGAAATGTCCCAGCATGTACTGGACTGATAAGCTGAATCACTGGAGCATAGTGCCCGTCTTGGGACAAAAGGTAAGTTGCGCTTGCTCAGGTCTGTTGGAACCTTCTTCTGCAAATGGCAAGTGTGCAGGTGTGTTTTAATTAACCAGTACAAGATACAAAGGTCTCATCTTTGATGACTGAAAGGGGGAAGAGGATACAACTAACTTTAGTCAAAAAGCAAAACCTTCCAGTAAGTAAGAGGAGGAATTTTGCTTTCACGTGGTCGCAGTAAAGTATGAAGTAAGAGTGGTTTAAAAGCAAACTCTACGAGAACGGCCGTTGGCGCCCTAAACGGGCTGCGTGCTCTGTTGCTAATGGTAAATGTCGGTGGGACTGCCTGCAAGCGGTGTGTGCTTGGGCATCTGCTTGGGTAAGGAATTGCTGGTAGGGAGGGTTTCATGAACGAGATGGAGAGAAATGGAAACCTGGCCAGTTACAATTGATTGAAATCCCACAGATGATGATACATGCTTTTATTGATACTCAGAAGCAGATGCTGTTTAAAAAACTTGCATCTTTTACGTTGGCCCGGTGGTGTTGCGATTCAGCATCAAAAGCAAGTGGTGCTTTGTGTCGTTAACCAGTAAAACGATTTGAGCATTAGAAAACAAAATTCTAATAAAAACCCTTTGTGCTGCAAGGCTTTCAGTCTTTGTGACTTAAAAGTAATAAATGCTCTCTTGGGATAATTGGGGGAAAACATGACAGTCTGAGCACACTCTTTTCAACAGAAAAAATTCCAGCCCCTAACCAGAGGAGAACAGGCGTGAAATTGTCATGCAGAAAGGGCTGCGAAGGAAGTGCTGCTGATGTTGGAAGCCATTGATTGCGATTTGAGAGAGGTGTTTAAGAGATTGTGTCTCGGATACAGCTGTGCAGGAAGCTGGGGTGTATGCAGAGAGCAACAGGTTGCTAAAAGTTAGGGAGCTGCAGTTCCCTCACCTAATACCTATAAAATAATACAACCTAAACGTTATCTATATGTTTATCGACACCTGGGATGCAGAAATATGATTGGTAATGTGCCTGTGACATGGTAGTTTTTCTTTAAATACACACCGGAAATGGATGTCAGGTTTTTTTTAGTAAATCTGAGACTCGCACCAGCAAATTTGTTCAAGATACAGAATCACATTTAGCATCCTTCATCAGGTCACTTTCACCAATATGCACTTAAATCTAGTATCACCTGGGGCACAGGGAGATACCTGGGGTAAACTGTTCTTTTGGGGAGGGTAGAGTTCAGATCTAAATGAAAATGAACTATTCTTCACTTGCAATATGGCAACAACGCACTTTTAAGGCTGCAATTTTTAGCTATGAATATATATATATGTCCAAAGACCTAGCTTAAAGAGGTGCTGCATCCGAAAAACATGTTGCCACACACACTGCCACGGTGAATAGCTACGGAATGAAATCTGGTGTAGAAGAGAGGGGGGGAGAAAAAAAAAATCACTCTTAATGGGTTTGATGAAGAAATACTGTTAAATCTTTCTCTGTCCCAACAACTTGATGAGGATCTCAGTTTCAATTATGAAGTCTTCCATTTTCCTCTTTCCACAGTTGGTGTCCCTAGCTTCTGTTTTTACTCATCTGTCGTTCATTGGTGATGACTGTAATGCAATTGCATTTCCAAAAGACAAGGCAACTTTCTCGTTTTCACCTTTTTAGACTGAGTATAAATGTTCTGAGTGTTCACGTGTTGCATTTATTTGCATTGGGATGCCATTGTCCTGTAAAGTGCGAATTTTAAAAATACAATTGGCAAAAAGATTTGATAGTTTTACAGAAAGATTTGCTATCTTAAACTCAAACTGTTTTCTATTTTCATCTAAATGACTGGGATGCTATCTTTGTAATTCTTGGAGGTCGTATTTGTGAAATAAACAATACACGAAAGCTTTCCTGTCACATACACTATATGTAGTCTGGGGTGTTGAACAAACTTGAGTTCCTGAGTTGTAATATCTATCTACGTATGGTATTTACAATTTTGAATGTGTGCCACTACCAAGATGATAATGCTGTACAATTTTGAATGGTGGTAGTTTCTGTATGGCAGTCCAGCTGAACTATTTTGATGTACTGCTTAATTTTTGAATTTTTTAAGTTGTATAATTTATTTTCTTGCAAAATAAAAATGTAATATAAAATACTACTCACTTGGCAAGGTATTTCGGTGTATTCCCCTGCAAATTTTTCAAGTTGAATTCAGGTGCTGCTCCCGAAAAATACCACTGTATGAAATCACCGGATTCCGAGTCCCAAAGTCTGTCGTGATGAGAGACTTAAAAAGGTAAAGACTTCCAGTTCTCTTCTTATTTTGATTTTCAGGTACTTAAGGTTATACGTCGAGCTATTTAGTCTTCCAGATCCTATTTAAAGATGATCTGTAGCCTTTCAGTTTAAATTTATCAAAGCCTGCTATTCCAAATTGGCTGGGAGTGCCTGACTTTTGGGGCTTTTTAAAAAGGGTCATGTCTCTGCAACTTAGGGGGATGCACTTGGACTGCTGAATGCTTTGGTTATTTATTTGTCTCTGAAATTACTTACAGTGAGTGTCACTGCAAACTGCTGATGCTGTCACCAGATTGTTGGGACCTTCAGGTACCTGATCCTGCAGCAAACACAGCAGTGTGGGAACAGTCGATTGCCCCATGGAGGGCTTTGCCGTAACTCACGGCTTTTCTTCTCCAGTTGTCCTTGCCTTTAATGTGAATCTTCTTATGTTTCAACTCCTTTTTCTTCTTTAAGTGCGGAGGGCTTTGCCGTAACTCACGGCTTTTCTTCTCCAGTTGTCCTTGCCTTTAATGTGAATCTTATGTTTCAACTCCTTTTTCTTTTTTAAGTGCAGCAGATAACGTCAGTGTTCCATGTTTTCGGGAACATGCAAAGGTTAAAACTGTTTGTATGGAATAAATAGCTGTTTGGAGTGACTGTTCAGTGCGCATGGCAATTTTCAAGCAGGCAGTTTTTACAGGCAGAACTTGGATGGCATGCTGCCATTATTTCCCAGTTTTTTTCCCTGTTCAGGCAAAGTGTAGTCTTCCACAACAGTGTTTTTCCAGGTGGAGTTGTTCTCTAGAAATAAGCCCGTTATCACAGGAGTTGCTTAGCTGAATCAACTCCTGGTTTAAATTGGTCACAGTTCAGGTAGAGTCATTGACCTAAATATGAAAGGCTCTAAACCTGCCTCATTCTTCTGATAAAGAAGTTGGCTTTATTTCTTGCTTTTTTTGCTCAGTGAACTTCTCTAGGTGTAGGCATGCTGCCTGCATTTCATCGTTAGTTGTTCTGGTGATGGAAATCCCCTGTGTAACTTCAGCTGGATGCTGTGCTCTGAGCTGTGTGTGCCATCTGACACGCCCCTAAGAGCTGCTGGGGGGGCATCTGGGCGGCTGCTTCAACCTGCTGATCTGGGGCACGGTCAAAGCAAATCTCACCTCCTGTACTAAGGAAGAGCAGCACATGTTGTCATTTTTAATAGGCTAAAACACTGAACACCAAGAATTAGCGATGGAAATGAGTGCAATACAGTGGTTCTTGGTGAGAACAGATGCTGAAAGAACTAGGGAACACAGGACGGTTTGCTTTGTGCAAGCTGTGCCAGTTTTGGAGACCACAGTCTAACACTACATGTGTACAGCTTAGGATTTGCCATCTATTGCAGCTGGTGAATTCTGCTACTGAAAGCAGGAAGGAAATGACCACACCTCCTCCATTTTTTGCAGGAGGCAGTTGGAACTTACCTCAGGCCGAGGTAGATATGCAGGACTTACTGCACCAAACAGGTGCTCTGGGTGTCAGTAACCCCCTGGCCCAGATGACCTTTAGCCATTTCTTCTGAAGGAACAGAGGTGTGAAACGGAGCTGCTGGTACCTAGTGCTACGACCAGCTTTGGTGCCAGCAGGTCCTGATGGGGTTCCATGCCCAACTGCGTGAGGGAAACCAAGTTGTCAGGGAGCTGGGGAAGCTACGGCTTCAGCTGGGAAGGGAGTACTCAAATGGGGATGTGACTGAGCTTTACGAAAGCGGGAAGGCAGAGCTGTTCCCACGCAATCCCGTAACATCGGCACTAGCTACCTGATAAATCAACAGATTGGTTTAAAACACTAAGAGGACTTGTTTCCAAGGGATGCAGATGACAGTTGTCGGCAGGTTCAAAGCGGGTTAGACATCATGGGTAACGGGAACAAAGGCAAGCGTATACCCCCTAACATCACTGAGCAGTGCAGCTGGGTGCTGGGGAAGTCTGGAGAAGGCACCCAGGCTCTCAGCCTCAGGCGGTGGCTGTAGAGGGTGCTGCAGTCACTGTTGAACTCTAGGCTTCTCCTAAAGATGAATTGTCCTGAAAAATCAAAAAACCTTCCCAGAGGAAAGGGGCTAAAGAGGGAAAGGAAGGGAAGCAACAAATTGACTAGAGGCAGCAACAGATGCAGGGAGGGAGGAGGAAGATGTATGAAGATCACTGGCCCAGGACCAAAGACGTAGGGGCACTCAGGTGTGCATGGGAAAATGCTGTCTGTGATGGATTTTTGGTTCACCTCTTTAAGGAATTCATTTTTTTGATACTGCATTAGAAGGTTTGTATCCTGAAATATATTAACTCAGGAGGGGATGTTAGTTTTTTCTTCACTTAGCATCTCCGTGTGCTGGACTTTTGACGCATCACCAGACCTCTAGTGTGATTTCAAGAATACGTGTCATCTCATTGGAGACGTGAAGTTGCAGAACAATGGAATAAGTTTGTTATAGTGTTATGTTGTATCTTCTAAATTCCCAGAGTCTCAATGCTTATGTTGTTGAAAACTGGTAAATCAGCCAATAACCTTGCCCTTCAGGCCAGGGACGTGATGCTCTCTCTGTTATAATAGTTGTATTTCAGCAGTGTCCTAACCAGCAGACCATCATCGAGGAGTTAATGACCCACGTACCCTCCTGGCATTGGCAGTTACACCCCCTGCACGTTGGCTTTCTCTCAAAGTGAAGCAGCGTGTTCTCCTGTGAACATCCTTCTGTTTGACAGTAGGAATGATGAACAGAATTGTTTTCTTCTCAGAAGATTCTACAAGAGCTCGAAAGACCAAAACACTGGGGAACCTCTCCATGGATGGGATCTGCACCACAGGCCATGCCCTGTCTGGAGGTAAGCCTGGTGCTGGACAGCTCAGGGTTCCCAGCGTCTGAAGGGAGGTGACATTATTTTCCTTCTTATGTGAGCTCCAGTAAAGGGCCTATTCATATCTCTGGGAGTCCAAGTGCCTTTCTGGCTGGGATGCTATCGACACTAGTCCTGGTGCATTAGCAGTCTGTATCCCAGAAAAAGGGCCTTATACTGCAGGAGTAAAGGCTGAGTTAAATTTAAGAGCTTTCCCTTTGTTTGCTCTGTATGTTTTTGGCATTACACATTCCTGAAAAATATCCTCATCTGACCAAGTTGGATGTCTTTCCTAGACATACTGTATACATTTAGGAAAAACAGGAAAAAATTCTTCACTGGGAGAGTGGTCAGGCATTGGAACAGGCTGCCCAGGGCAGTGATGGAGTCACTATCCCTGGAGGTGTTCAAGGAATGTGTAGACGTGGCACTTGAGGACATGGTCTAGTGAGTGTGGCAGTGCTGGGTTGATGGTTGGACTAGATCATCTCATGGTCTTTTCCAACCTTAGTGATTCTGCGATTCTATTTTCAGGGTGAAATCTTCAGTTCTTCCTGAATCAGTATTAGTCAGTTCCTGTGTTATCTCTGGTTTGTACTCAAATACTTTGACTCTAAATCAAAGGTCTAGACTAGGCTGGTCAAACTCAAACCACCAGCTACCAACAGTCAAGGAAGCAAAAGTGTACAAATGTTTCCTTCCCCTGTGCCCATCCTAATCAGCCTCTTACCACAATCTGGAGGATCTTTAGACATGGAAAGCCAGAAATACCTTGCATTTGAGAGCAGAGAGAAAAGTGCAATGCACTCTCAAAGGGAAATGAATGAGATGTAGAACAGAAAATTAACTGAAGCAGTTTAGATGTTTTACAATGTGGAGAGAAAATAATTTTAAAAAATGAGTCAAGATAGCAAGTGGATGATAACAAGTTTTTGAGATGCCCTTGCTTTCCAGATGCTATATCCAAAACATGCTTCTTGACATGTGTTCCAGTGTGTAGCCCTAAGAGAAGGGAAGGAAAGGTGCTAGTAAATGCTGCCTTACCTGGCTTGTAGACATCAACTCCAGGGAATGCAGAAGTTAGTTGCGGGTTCCTGTAATACAAGGTGTGCTAACACCTCTAGGAATTTAACAGGTGTCTGAGGAGAAGGTAAGCAAGACTGATCAGGGAGAAGTTCTTCACGGAGAGGGTGGTGAGGCACTGGAACAGGTTGCCCAGAGAAGTTGTGGATGCCACATCCCTGGAAGTGTTCAAGGCCAGGCTGGATGAGGCTTTGAGCAACCTGGTCTAGTGGAAGGTGTCCCTGCCCATGGCAGGGGGGGTGGGACTAGATGATCTTTAAGGTCCCTTCCAACCCAACCCATTCTGTGATTCTATGATCAGAAACATACAGAACTGCTTGTCCTAGACAGTGTGCACCAGCACAATTCACAGGGAGCGTCACCTTGGCTTTTGAACCTGTGCTTCTGAGGTACAAAGCTCGTGACCAGGAATGTCTAGGCTAGCTCCGTGCATGTTGGATCAACAGAGTGGAGGGAGGCACTGCCAGGCAGGCAGACAGCTGTAGATATTTAATGCTGGCCTTCATCTAGAAATCCAGATTCAGAGGTACCGAGCATGAGGGGGAAAGTGCAAAGAGCAGGGAAGGCTGGTATGAGCATCCAGAGATTGAGGTGGGGTCCAGTGGGTACCAGCCTTTCTGTAAAGGCAGCTGCCGAGATGGTTCTCAGCCAGGTTTGAATTCTGAGGTAACAGTTTTTAGATGTTTATGCCCAGCGCTAGAGAGAAAAGAGTTTAAGGGGAATGAAATCGCTGGCTTTGGTGAAAACAGCATGCAGCTACATGAGGGCACACAAAGTGCCCCGGGCACAGAAACGCTCCAGCACTTGCCTCCCCGCAGACCTTGTAACTGCGCGGGTGTTTTTCTGACGCCGGTTCCTCACGGGGATCGCCTTCCGTGTGGCGGTATTCTGCCTATTTCAGCCGGACGCGGAGTGAGGGTTGGGCGAGGGGCCGAGCCGAGGACCAGCGGAGGGGGGTCACCGCGGGGGAGAGCAGATAGCCCTGGAGCTGGTTCTCGCCGCAGGGATCTTCCACGCCCTCTTCGTACCGTCCGTCTCTAGCTGTTACTCTACTCTGCAGGGAAGCCGAGGTTGTCCGCTCCGCGCCTGGGGC
>NW_010251873.1:29478-51760 GCF_000690775.1 Eurypyga helias | reverse complement strand
CCAACCTAGTGATTCTATGATAAAATATGAATAAATTGTCAACTAAGGAGTGAGCCAACAGACCACTAGTCTGTTTCTCACTGGTAGCTGAATTGGAAGACAGCTTTCTGGGAAAAGGAGGGGGATGTAACCTCGCTCAGTGAGATGCTTTAGTGGCCTACAAGATGTTTTTTGTAGGGCTGTGCTGGTGCTTGTTATCAGCTGTGGTCTCGATGTATCTTCACCACTCCTCTTCATCAATCAAGGATAGCATCAAGCTCTCTTCTCAGTCCCTCTACATGTGTCCCTTGGGTGGGAGAGCTGGATTCTCACACTGTCAGCCTGAAACTGCCTGGGAGAGGAATCTGTTAAGAATCCTGTCTGATTGTGATCCTTCCAGCCCCTTCATCTTGATGTGAATGACAAGCTGTCATATCCTGCCTCAGCCATATTGGTGACATCTGACCCTAGAGAGGGAATTGACAGGAATTGGAAATCTTCTGAGATATGGCTTCTGCCGGAGGAAGCGGTGCCAGCTCTGCACCCTGCTGTAAGAAATGCCTGGGCATTTGTTTGGCAAGAATTTAAGTGTATTTCCTGTACTTTGTTCTTCTTTGTTACTACTTTGGAGCTAATTTCACTTAGAGCTGTAAAGAATAGGTTTGAATTTTTAGGATACAGCTGTCTCTACTGTTGTACTACTTGTACATGAGAGAGAGAGGGTAGGATACTTGTAACGATGCCTGGAAGATAACCCTGGAGTGACTCTTCTTTCTAGGAGGCAGAGATGAAGGAGGCTGGAAGGGCTATGCCTTTTCGCTGTCTCAACCTAACAGCCTCCAGGGCAGGCAGAGATGTTTGCAAGATGCTGCTGCGAAGACTTGGAGCTGAACCTGAGAACTGAGATATACTTAGCTTATTAGCCATGAGAGCAAGAGAGGACCTCACACTCGGGCTTCTGCATCACAGCTATAACTTCTCTTTAAGGAACAACATGCCTTTTGGAGAACACATTGACTTCAGCTCACCAAAGTGCAAGACAGGAGAAAATTTGCTCCTGGATCTGTTGTAGGGTTAAAAATTTTTTTCCTGCTGTTAAGACTTGTTGGCTATTTACATTGACTCTGGGACTTGTTTTCCGTCTTCTGGCAGTCAATACCTATAGAACTCTTTAAAGGTGGGGAGGAAATACTGTTCACCATGCGTTTGTGTATTGCTTGTGTTTGCTTACTAATTCTATTCAACAAAACACACTGCATCACAGAGAATTGGTTCCACTGAAGATGTATATTTGTGTTAAAGACAGCATGTGCTTTTTCAGGAAAAGAAAAGCTGATCACTGGTACTGAACTAGCCATTAGAAAAAAGTGTGAGTTTTCATTCTCTTTCCTTCGACATTACACCAAAAGCACATCTGTGTACAACAGCTGGATCTCCAAACTCCACCTGTTGGCAGCGTGTGAGGACGTTGCAGACTGTGAGCAGGCTTTGCCTTTAGCATAAGTTTTAATGCCTAGCTAACAAGCTGGAATTAAAGTGGACATGATGATGGGTGTTTTTGCATAAGTCCTAGACCAGCAGTGCTATGAAAATGCCAACAGCATAAGTAGCTTTTGCTCACCCATATTTCCAAGACATGTGAAGCTGCTGGTTTTAAGCCTTTAAAACAAAACAAATCACTGTGCAAGTGCCTGCATATTTAAGATCTGTATTTCTGGGCCGCAAGGGAAATGACTATTCAAGGCATCTGTCTCAGATGAGATCTACCTTCTGGTAGGATTTATAAAGCACCTATTGCCATGGTGCCTACATGTTGTTTCTAAATGTCTCTCAGTTGTCAAATGTGAAATTGTTTTTTTTTGAGTGAGTTGCTCTATGACTGCATAAACTCCAGTAGTTAAGTACGAGTCCCAGGGGTTGGAGGCAAAATGCAGCCAAAGAATACGCACACTCAAGGGCACATAATTCCTCCCAGAGACAGGGGCTATGGAAGCTAGGGGCTTTAAGCCTGTTAACTGTAATACCTTGAACCTTCAGTCATGGTTCTCGTTGTGCTAGATGATGTAGAAATACAAGCTGCATGGTGCCTGCCCCATGCTGCTTGTGATATAAAATAAACCTGATGGCAACAAGTTGGTATACTGAGAAATAGCAGGGTGAAGGGCAAAAGGAGGCAGCATGGGCTGAAGCAATGGGGGTTGCCAGGCAGGGGCAGGACTCATTAAGTTTCTAAAAAAAATAGTGGTTTATGTCTTTATTATCCAGGTGTGATTGCCGTTAGGAATTGGATCAGGCATCAAGTCTGAAGAGGTATTTAATGAAGCACCAAGGCATTAGTTTTCATTCAATAATTTGAAGAGGATGTTTCATGCTTAAGCATGTAAGAGATACAATCTCACAGGAGAGGGAAGGCTGGTTAAATTGCTTGGGGGCTGATTCGCAGAGCCCTTTTGCATCACTTCTCTGTTCAGTCTTTGGCTTCTCTGCTCTTCCCTGTCCACAGTTCCAAGCTAGACCTGAAGAGGTGGGCACCAACGCCAATGTGTCCTATGAGACTTAAAATCTTTTTATGTAGTTCACCAAGCACCTCTTCTGCAGTGACTCCCTTTATTTTCAAGAGTGTGGGTGTGTTTTGGTTTTGTTTGTTTTCTCCATGCTGGGGTGGAACAGAAATAAATGGTGTATTCAGGAGACACAGAGACACGGTGGTGTCAGTCATACTGCCCAGCGCTACAACCTGTGAGCTGAGATCAGACTGAAGAAAAACTAAGAGACGCTGGCTTTCAGTCTATCATGTCTGTGGTGATTACCAGCTAACACTGTCCTGGTAGCTCAGATCTGAAGGGGTGACCTAGACATAAGACTTCTGTGTCTGTGCTTTTTAGCAGCCTCGTTTTACTGGCTAATCCAATTGTGCTTTGGCTTGAGAAGCGGAGTTTTCCTTTGTTGTTGCTCCTGGTTCCTAAGCATAGGATCTGGAAGTTGCATTTGTCTGTCTGCTCGTTGTACTCCTGCCCTGATATCCAAGCTGCTGACTTGGAAGCACTTCAAAGATTTCCATTCTTTAGAGTGGCTGTCTTGACTGCTACTACAGGGAGCTTTTAATGTTTTCTGATTATGGAGTAGCATTTATTATTATGCATTTCAAGACAGGGAAACTATATATTTTTTTTTAAATACGTAAATTAGTCTCCTTTGAGATTCACTGAGCCTGACAAAACTGCTAAGATTTTACTAACTTATGACAAAGAACAGAAAATCAAAGAAAGGCATCTGGACAGGTTTGGCAGGTTTTTTTAACAATTTATTTCCCCCCAGCCTCCCTCATTCCTTCTTGAGACAAATGCAGAGTTTGGCACTGGGCACACTATCAAATTCTCTGGTCTAACATATGGCTTATCAAGTCATCTTTCTTGTGCTCTTAAACTTTTCCTCCTGTTCCTATTTTCCGCCTTGTCCTTGCTCTCATGCACAATATATTGTCTCCTTTCTCTCTATGTTCATGTCCCAGGCTTGCTCATCTCATTATATCTCTTGATGCTAGAAAAGAAGCTGCTGGTTTGCCATATGGTGTTAAGAGGTGCTGGTGATGTCTCAAACGCCGGTTGCCTGGCTTGCTGCAAGCCTATTGATGCATCCGTCAGCTTGCTGCTGTTCTCAGTGAAAGTCCATTCTGCATTCTCTTCTGTGACTTCTTGTCTGATTTGTTTCCCGTAGGGTGTTTTGTACACTTAAATTTGTTCAGCATCGATGATAGCTAGTATTCTGGGGATACTTGCTGACAGCTGACTCCAAGTGTAAATTACAGTACTGATCTAAAGACCAAACTTAAAACAAATGCAGATAGATAACTCTACACTGTAGGTGTGAATTCCTTTCCCAGGATAATTGTGGATGCTAAGAGTTTGCATAAGTCCAAAAGTGCTAGGCAAGTGTATGGGAGCAAAATCAAGTAAGCACAAAAAAGCCTCCCAAAGGCACCATTGCTAGCTTATGGAATCTTTGGACTGCATCTTGCTGGGGTCTGAGTCTTCTCTGGAAGTTCTAGCACTGTGTGTCTTTGCTGTTTTCTTATACTCTTCCCTTGGTCTCTCTTGGCCATGGGGTACGAGACTGCTTGGACTTTCAGCTTAAGCTTGTGCAGCTGCTCTTTTCTGGCCTGGCTAATTAACTTTGTGCTTAGAATACCTATTGTTCATTTCACTTCCATTTTGTCTGTGATTAAAATGTAGGGATATAGTACTACAGTCATCCCTGGGTCTTTCTTTTTCAGACCCTTTCCTTGTTGGCAACTGAGCCTAACAGTCCCATTATAAGCATTTCAGGCTCGCTTTTCAAAGTCATTAGGTTGTTCATCCTGTTGCTGCCAAGAGGATGTTTCAGAGCTTAATTTTCCAGTGCTTAAAAACCATCCTTTAATTTCCAGTTGAAATTTATTCATGGCCATTTTATACCCATTTGTCCTTGTGCCAACTTTTGTCCTTTGGTTTAAGTAGCTCTCTGCCTTCCTCAGTGTTTACTTCTCCCCCACCCAGTGTGTGTATGGAGAACAATCAAGTCACCTCTTAACCATCACTTTGCTAAGGTGACAAAACTGTGATCTTCTAAGATGCCTCATGAGATGTGTTTCCGTTACCATAATGATTTCCTTTTTTGCTTGGTTCCTTCTGAATACTGCACACAGCTGTGCAGGTGACGCCTTGTATGAAAATAGTCATGTTTTCCCTTTTCCACTGGCCGTTGCTTTCCTGAGACACAATCTGTCCTTTTCATGGTAGGGTCATGCTCATCCTAATCTTGTATTGGGCTCATATATCCAGGGTGTCCTTCTACTTGTTTCCAAATTATGAGCCCCTGCTCATAACAGCCATTCTTATTAAACCCCAAATGTGTAACCTTGTACTTTGACTATTACATTTCATCACACTTCTGTTGCTCCAGAACTCAAGAATATCCTGTTACTCCTGCAAGATATTCTGAACTCCCCGCTATTGGCAGTAGCTCCTGACTTCACATGGTCAGCAGATTTTGTTAGTATACTCTGACTTTTTGTGCCAAGGTCATTAATGAAAAGATAAAATAAGATCAGTCTCAAAACATCCTTGAGGACTTCCACACATAGCTTCCTTCCAGGCTAATAATTCCTCTTTCAGCACAACTCCTGTCATTGCCTCTTTAACCAGTTCCTTACCCATGTTGCAATTCTGAGGCTAATCCCCACGTTCTCCAGCGTGGCTGATAATTTCCATGTGGCACCATATCAAATGCTTTATTGAAACACACAGATTAGATCTACCACATCTCCTCTGTCTAGAAAAATCAGTTATTAAAGACAGTTATCAAGTTAGGTGGGCTTGATCTACTCTTGGGAAGTTTATTTTGTCCCTTAAACCCTTTTTATCTGTTTTGCAGTTTACCTTCATGTCTTTAATTATATTTTCTTTCAAAATTTGTTCAAAAGCAATGCATGCTATTGAGGTCAGTCTGCTGGGTCTGCACCTACTGATGACTAGCTGTAGAGTATGTGGTATAGGACAAGCAGAATGCCGCGTATTGTCTGTGTCAAACCCCTTGTGATGAACTGTAGTGCTTGAAGAGACAAACTGTACTAGTTTGGTTCTACTTTATTGCAGTACTATGTACAGGCATGGGCTGAGGATGTATCTAGGCTGTTAGCCTGGGGTGTGGGAAATCTAGACAGCAACAACTGCAGGTCTGTAATGTTGCTTCAGAAATACGTGATGATTGTGAAAATTTCTGATTCTGACGAGTTCTGAGATCTGGGTGACACCACCTTTAAAACTTTTTTTTTTTTTGGGGTGGAATGGGAGGGAAATGTCTAAATTTTCTGTCCCACAGTATGATCCGGGTGGTTTTACTTACATCTTTATGGTAGTCTTGGGTTTCTCAGGCTTACAAGCAAAGTTGCAAACCTGTTCTACCAGGTCACATCAAAAGCACAAATAACTTCTATACTTTGGCTCCTAGCAGACCCGCTGGCTCCAAGTCTGGAGAACAGAGGTCACCAGGGGTGGCTAAGGCTGTGAATGATCAGCTGTGGCATGGCCAGGAAGAGTTTAGGTCTTCTGGGGTAAGTGTGATGAGGAATTAAAGATAACGGGGACTGAAAGAGAATAGGAATAGGAGGTTACATTATCTGTGAACATGGTTTGGGAAGTCTGATGTCCTCTGAGGATGAATGAAGCTGTTGGTATACAGTGTCGCTTACAGACCCAGAAGTATTGGAGAATCCAGATTTGCTGATTGGTTGATGGGAAGTTTGCTGGTAGTGTTGACATTGGGATAGTGGTGTAGCTCTACCGAAACTCTTAGCAGTGCTCACAAGCACACAAAACCAAACCAGATGCCTACAGGAAATCCTTGTATCTTTTATGCTTGGAGCCAGATAGATACACTCTGGTCCTTCCTTCTTTGCTCTACTCTTGACATGTGATTGGGACATCACCTTAAGCCTGCAAACACAGCTATGTCATAGTTTCCTTTACATGTACATACTTAAGTTTAAACTTTGGGAGATGCTTTGTATGGAATTTTAACTTGCTTAGAACAACTTTGTCCCAAACTAAACCTGGGCAAAGACAGAGTGATCAGTGGCTGTAGCATATCCCTTTTCTGAGCACGCTGAAGGCTGGTGGATGACAGTATTCCTTCCACTAGCTGAAAGATTGCTGTTTAGGTGGAGTTAAAGAAGCAATGAGAGCATGACTGTGCTTGCACTGGTGAGATTTTTAGCTACTGATTTCCTGTACTATCTGTATTTGTGTGTGTTTCTCTTGCAGTTTGTAACACTGTTGTTGAATTCTGACAGGTTCATTATGAAAGAATGGTGCCAGATAGGGATGTTGACCCAACATCAAGATTCATCTCAAATCTTTCTTGGTCACAGCTGCTGTTAGGTCACACAACAAACAGCAGCTTAATGACAAAAATATTTATTTTTTTCCTGCAGGATGATAATTGGCTCAGTATGAAAGTTAATACGATTTTATATGGGGATTGGTTTCAAAAGAGGTTACATTTTAAGGAATCCTTGGTCAGGGAGACTTTTTTAGGTGTATTTATCTAATCAGCTGTGGGCACTTGAAATTTCACAGCAGTAAGCCAGGCTGGAACATGAATCTTCTTGCTCCAGCAGAACATGACTGGAGAAAGTCTTCTGTGGGGCTAGTGGGATGGATGGAGATTATGCCACATGAGGAAGAAACTTGCCTCCAGATGGTGGGGAGCAAGGATGTCTCAGCTGAGCTTTTCAAGCAGCAAATGTTTGTGACCATCTCCCATTCAAACTAGTGCTGTGATAACTCAGGCAGGTTGAACTGCTTACCTGCACATTGAAATGACGCAGAAAGTCAACAAATATTCTCTATCTCTCTCCTCTCTAGCTACTTACTTGCTAAGCTTCATGGGGCAAGCAGTCTTAGCACAGAGCTTTAGCATCTCTTCTTACAAATCCTGATCTGAGAGGGGACCTTTACATGCCACTGCAATACAGGAATTGTTATAATCAAAAGGAATTAAACTTTCTTTTCAGTTAAAGCTGGTGGTAGGGAGGATGGGGGTGAAGCTTGTTTTGGGAGAATGGAGAAAGGAGTGGAATTTGGCTGGAAATACTGATATGGATGTTCCAGCTTGATTCAGAAAGAAGCACTGGTGTCTGGAGTGAACATGTATTGAGTCTGATACAAAGAAATAGCTTGGGGGCAGCATCTTAAAGACTTGCTTTCTTACTTAGGGTATGTGGGTGTTGCTCTAAATTTAATGGTCACTACAAATCAGTGTAACACCAAAGCTAGAGGGCTAATGGTCTTCTAGAATAACTGAGTCAGCTTCAGAGACTGGATCCTCTCCTGGTGTAAAACATTGCAGCTTTGTCAAAGTCTATCATAAGCTGTCAATTTAGACCAGCTGAGAAGCCTTGCCCAGAAGACTGTGAAGATGAAGGTTACAAAAATTATTGAAGAAATTGACATTATTTCTCCATTTCTCTTCTTTCCCCAGGGCAGCCATTGAGGCTCTGGCAGCTTTGCTGAAATCAAGTAAGCTTTTTTCCTTCATATTCTCTCTGACATTCCTTTCTGTGCTCTTGGACAGAGTGATCCTGTTGACCCTCATTCTCCCTGGGTATCCCCTCTTCTTGCAGTTCCAAAGAGCACTGCTTAGAAAAGAGGGGATACCCAGGGAGTAGTTTCTTATTTGTAGTTTCTTTTGTAGTTTATGCAGTAGTTTCTTATTTGTCTAGGTAAGATTCCTAGAGCCCCACGGCTCTGTAAGCACACAGCTCTATGGGCAATGGTCCCAGGGTTTAAGAGGCTGAGAGCACCAGACTAGACCCTTATTTTGAGTATTTGGGGAACAGTGATTGTTCTGGGGTTTGGTACAGTGAAAGAAATGGAACTTTTCCAGCCAGTGACCAATGCTTATTTCTCTCTTCCAGCATCACTGAAGAGCAGGGCTAGGACCTGTCTGTCTTGGGGTGCTATTGCACTATGTGCTTACTTGGTGAGAGTGATGCTGTTGGCAAAGGCTTGGAAAATTTCTGTAGTTCAAGAGGGATGACCTTATTCTCCCTTGCAAGCTTGTCAGGTCTGATAATATGCAGACAGGGCTGAGACCTAGCGATTGCTGGGGTACAACCCTGCTATGACAAGCTCTACTTAACATTTGCCCCAGCTGGCTGGCGGTGTTGAAGACCTTAACATGGATTCTCAATCACACACTGCTGGTGTGACTGTTCCTGAAATGAACGTCCTACCCTTTTTTTTGCCTTTATCCCATCCAAACCACTTAGGTTTTTATTACCAGAATTTAATAAAGCTTTGATTAAGAAAGAGCACTCTACTATTGCAGACAATCTACTCAACAATATATCACAATGGCGTATTGTCTTTCTCTCTCTTCCCTTCCCCCCCCCCTTTGCCTGCTCCTTTCTCTTCTCCTCCCCCTTCTCCTTTTCATAGCATTAGGAATAAATGCATTTGTGAAAAATTGTAGCCCTGGAAGCAGTGCTTAAATGAGCATGCTGCAATGGGATCGTGTCTGAGTTGCATCAGCTCAAGTGATGAATTCTGAAATAATGCCTCAGTATTAACCTTGCTGCCTAGATTTAAAGGTCACATTATTGCAACAAGGAAAGACCTTCTGGTTTGGGCACTAAATCTTCATGAGAGGGTTGTGGGGCTATGCTACAGCTGCTTGTAGTACAAAAGCAAAATTAGCCTTCAGAGCAGAAAGAAATTTAGAGAGAAGGCTGGAAAAGTGGAGCAAGAGCTGAAAGCTCATCAGGCAGCTTGAGCTTTTCTCCTGCATTCCCTGTATTATGGTAAGTACTAAGAATGGGAAGTGAAATTCTGTTGTCACAAGATATTTATAAGATAAATTTTCTACTTGGAGGCTTGTTCTGGGTCTAGAGATGAGAACAGTGTATGGTAGTGGAGGACTAATTACAAAGAAAAGCTGTGGAGTCTCCTGGGGAGTTGTAAACACATATTGTAAGAGTTGAGAGGGTAAGCTGGAGGATGATCTAGGGTAAGTTGTAGGTGTGGTTTGGTTTTTTTTTTTTTAAAGCCATTTAGTCATGGAGATTTTCTGTGTGACTCTTCTCAGTAAGTTTAGGTTGTGAAGGCATCTTGGTTGGCTTTTCCTTTTATACTTTTTGTGCTTTAGGAAGTGCACGGAGCGTTGCCAGTACTGGAAGAACACACTGATCATTCCAGTTGTTCCAGGTGCTTTCACAGAATGTACAAAAAAAGAACTTGAATGGAAATTTAGTCTATCCATCAAAGCAGTCCAGATTTTGTCACTCTAGTTGATTACCGTGACGTAGAGATTAGGGTTCTCATGTTTTGTTTGCGCTGTTGACCGTTGCAAAGGCATTGCTTGGGAGAGACGTCTTCATTTGGAGACACCCTTCCCAGTTTATAGTAACGTGTCCTTTCCTCCTTTATCATTCACAACACAAAAAACCAGTGTTGCAGCAACACCAGCTACTGCTTACATGGAAAAGTGATTTTAGGAAAACACATGGTCTATTTTTCAGCTGATGTTCTTTTAAGGCACTGGAACTGGGACTTGGGAAATGTTCCCAATACTGCGCAAGCGAATAGAGCACCACAGCTCACAAGTCAGCTTGAATTGTGTTTTCTGATGTTTTGTGCAGTCTGATGCAGAGTGGTCAGGAATATCTTTTAGTTTTCTCCTTGTCCTGTGGCTCAGGACATGAGAAGCTCCAGGCTTCTGGAGTAGACTGTGCTCTGGTAGCTGCATACAAATGAGCAAGCTGTGCCTTTTGGGAGCTGTGGCTTAAGAGACGTGAAAAACAGCTCTGTTTTTTCCAGAGATAAATTCACCATGGCTGGAAAAGAGCTGAATTCTTTTTCATCAGGACAGCTTTGTTTGTCACAGTTAACTTATTTATGCCCATGACCTTAGTGCTTTTAGATGACGCAGGGGTTCTTAGTTAAAAATCAAATCCACTGAATGCTGTAGCACTTGATAATTGTCCACAGCAAAGCCCCCAGATGCCCTTCAGCATGTTTCAGATGGGATATGAACTAAATGGGAGAAAGGAGTCCTGGAATGTGCTACAGTATTGGATTGCTGGGCTGATGGTAGAGAGTGGTGCTGGAGTCTTGGAGTAACCCACTTCATAGAAATTCCTGGGAAACGGTGGTGAGATTCAGTTTTGCTGGGAGTGAAAGCTGTACACCAGGAAGGTAAGAACACGCCCGTTCTTGAGGGTCTACCCGTGGCCCTGTCCTTCAGCGCTCCAGCCCGAAGCCATCACCAGGGATACGGCTATGGAGGGAAAGCGTCGCGCCAGCTTGCGGAAGCGAGCCGCGGCAGGAAACGCGCGGTAGTTTTCAAGGGAGCAGGCAGATGGCGGTGTGTCTCCCCGATGGGTTTACAAACGCCCATCCTCAGCTCCTCAGGCTTCCTTAAACTCTTCCCGAGACTGTCCACCTGCAGGGCCAGGGGCTGGCTGGAAACTGTTCGGCCTCTCTTGCCGAGCAGAGGCTGGTGCTAAACGCCCACTTAGCAGGTGCCTAACGTCAGGAAGCAAGATCTGCCAGGAAAGAAGGCATCAATGCAAAAAACAAAAATCACTGCTCCAGCTGTACCTGATAGTTTGTCGCTGTTGTGTTTCAGAGGGGAAGGTGTAAGATTGGACAAAGAAATAAGTGATGGAACATGACTAACTTGTGCTTCATCCACAATGGGGGAGAAGTGCTTGAAAACCCAGTTCAGGAGTGACCTTGGTTGGCTGGTTCCCTGTACGCAGCGGAAATCGGTGACCGTCACAGAGGTGGTGAATAATGGAGGAATAGTTAGAATGATAGAATGGTTAGGGTTGGAAAGGACCTTAAAGATCAGTTAGTTCCAACCCCCCTGCCATGGGCAGGGACACCTTCCACTAGACCAGGTTGCTCAAAGCCATAGCCAGTCTGGCCTTGAAGACATCCAGGGATGGGGCATGCACAGCTTCTCTGGGCAACCTGTTCCAGTGCCTCACCACCCTCTCTGGGAAGAATTTCTTCCTAATATCTAATCTAAACCTCCCGGATTTCAATTTATACCCATTACCCCTTGTCCTATCACTACAGGCGCTAGCAAAAAGTCCTCTCCCAGCACCCTTGTAGGCCCCCTTCAGATACTGGAAAGCTGCAATGAGGTCTCCTCGGAGCCTCCTCTTCTCCAGGCTGAACAAGCCCAATTCTTGTTAGGTCCCTTCAGAAGACAGTGCTGTGTCCTTCTACCAGTGGAAACTCAGATTGCTGATACAAGAGATGTTTCTCGTCTGACCACAGCCAGTTTCTCACTCCTGACTTCTTACCTTTTTCTAAGCACCGCAGGGTACCTCACCAATCCTTCCATGCTACTCTCCCCATTGCTGTTCTCCACCTGCCATGCCCATGGGCACGCAGCAAACAACCTGTAGCAATCTGTCCTCCATTGCCTTGCTGTTTGGGTTTTTTTAAGCTGTCCTCTCCACCATGCTGTTAACTCCCTCTGACTGAACTACTTTATCATACAGGCTGAATTTTTTGCTTGATAAATATCTATAAAGGTGCTGAAGTGCCATGAGAGCATCAGGGGATTCTTACTCTTCTCCTGGATGTTACAAGCTTTCCAGGGTTACACCTGTCCATCCTTCCTTCAATTTCTAGATGCTTACTACATCCCTGGGTGGGGATGAGGGGTTAGATAGCTGTAGATGAATTGAGGTGGGATGAAGCTCAGCATCCTTTCCAGACTCTCTCCTCTCTGTCCCAGGGTACACCATCCTCTTTCAGCTTTGTTCTTTGTCCATTTGTCTTCATATCTTCCTCCGTTTCTGTCTTCAGGCCTGAGAGTTCACCACTAGACCCTCCTTTGCCTGCAACAGGCCCTGGTGTGGAGGGGGCATACCCCAGCTGGAATCTGTTTGAGCAGCAATGGAAGGTGAGGGCTGCTCTCCATGTTGCTCTTGGCCATGGGCTCTATTGCTTTCAGTGAACTCACCCTCCCCTCAAGATGAAAAAGGCGAAATATTCCTGGTTTTGTGGGAGTGGAAGAAAACTGGCTACCTGACATATCGAGTGCAGACAAGTGAATATCTAGGGGTTTGCAGGCTGAAGGCAGTGTGATGCCCAAACCTCAAGCCACACGATGGCGATGTTATTATAGAGATCCTCACTCCCACCGGTGCTTAATCCAATATTTATTTTCGGTGAGTAATTTGTTTATCAGCAGGTTATTTTAATCTAATTTTGGTTGTATTTGTTATTCCTGACTATCTGTACTTCCCAGAATTAGAAGCTTGCATGTCTTTAAGGAAATTAGTTAGAGCTGATCTCAGAGGCATTCACTCAGCGGATATTGAAGGAAAGGGCTAGGGGAATGGGCAGGGCCCTTGTTGCAATGCTTGCCTAGTAAAATTGTAATGAGCAATTTAAAAAGACAGGTTGTGGTGACCCCCTGATCATGCTTATTTAATCAAGACAATTCTCTGTGCTAACAGCAGCTATTGCCAATGACCTTTCCCCTCTCTTTCTATATCTTTTCCTTCTTCTTTTTGCCTTCTTTATTCTCTTGCCTTCCCTTTTTCCCTCTAGCTTTTCATCTCTCATTTCCTGCTCTTTCTTCCTCATCTTCCGTCAACTAACCTTTATTTAACCTTTCACCTGCTGGTTTTTTAATCAAAGGATAAGGATTATGCCTTGTGGCTGGCAGGATAAAATAATCAGTGTCATTCTTTTCCCTTTTTGCTGGCATCAAGGAGGGGCAAGTAACACTGCGAGGAACAGAAAGTGATGTTCTAGTGCATAAGCAGATTATGGCTTCTGAAAGGCCTGCACCCTCTATGTCTGAATTCATAATACTTTTAACAGACCTACTGATGCAGGTTTTTGAACTTGTGTCAGAATAGCCTTATGGTTAAACTATGTCAGTTCCTGTAGCCAACAGCGCAATGTTTGTGATTTGCCTAATATTTTGAAAGGCACCCATTACCCACATCTGGATTCAAACTTCATTATCAGTCTGGCCCCAAATCTATCATCCCAACCTGTAAGGTATTGTGATCAGAATTGAATTTTGCAAATAGGTCCTTTCATAATGATTTAAAACAAATTCTGTCTGTCCTTTCTTCCTGAATTTCAGAATGTAAATAGTCTTGATTCTATATTTTTTAAGTTTCTCTTCAAGAAGAGCCACTTGGGAGGCACCCAAATGTTTTTGAATGTCCTTTGTATTCCCTTTCCAAGGCTGCTCTTCATTCATAGACATATCCCAAACTGAAAGGAACACAGTGCCCCCGAGAAGATTGGTTTCATCTTCTGGGGCCTGGCAGCTTCCCACTGTTTGTTTCCTGTGCTTTCCCACACCACTCCTCAGGGTGTGGGTATAATGGAACCAATGTTGAAGAGCTGCATTATTCTCTGACATCCTTAATAGTGATTGTTTACTGCCTTTGTCTTGGCATGGACAGTGTTTGGGCCTCCAGTGATATCTAGCTTCAGAAAATTCAGCAGCTGAATTTGAGGAAGTCTTCCAAATTCTAGCATCCTTATTTGAACTCGTTTCACACCACTTTGGTCAGAAAAATCAAGTTGGAAATCTTTTGCAAATGTCTTTTTCTGTGTGTGTGTGTGGATTTCTGTCTTTGAGTTACAACCAGAAGATGCTGTGAAACTGAAAAATGAAGAAAAAGGAAATGTTTTTGAACATCTGCTTCCTTCTGGGGTTAGTTCAAAGGTTTTGGAGTGGGTTGATTTGCTCTTTCTTAACTTTTACGTATGAATAATGTAACAAAGGCAAATTGGGGAAGAATCACCATGTCATCATAACAGGTAGCATTGGCCAACACCTGGGACTAAACCAAATATTTTGGAGTAGAAAGAATGAGCTGTTGTACTGAAGCTAGGCTTGTGGCTGAATCTTGGTCTAGGAGCAAAACATGGCACTTGTAGCTGCTAGCAAATCCTGCCTGTATTCTCCACCTTTGTGCTAGTATTGTCTATCCTAAATGCTTAAATAAATGCCTAGACTGAAGTTTACAGGGCCTGATTACAGTAGTGTCTGGCTTCCAACAAGAGTTGAGCTAAAAGTAGGCTCTTGCTGGAACTATAGAGCCCATTGGGTCTGAATTCATTCCAGCACTTGATGGGTGAGTAAGTTTCTCAATTGGAACAATTAATTTTGTTTCTATAGGGAACCCTTGTGCTTAACGGTAGCAAAAATGGCCTCTCACTGACTGAATAAAATAGCTGTTTTCTTCTTGCTTCAGGCGATATCTTGCATCTTTTATTTCCAAGAGGCAGTCACTAGAGCAGAGTGGGAAAGTTGGAGATTTTCTTAGTCCTTTCACTCCTTTAGAGTCCATAGGGTTAATTTAGCAGAGTATTCTTCTCTCCAAACTGTAGCAATGTATGTTCTTGGCATAATGAATCAGCTGAGTGTCATCAACAGAGATTTAAGCAGATAGACAGAAAGATAAATATCTTTGTTCTGCCTGGTAAGCAGTGCATTGCTCATCATATTTCAGGTTGACTGTAATTCAGTTTTGAGATTAAATATGCTACATGTTTTCCAGTGGTCCCTGCATGCCTGGCAAGCACTTCAAAGGGGACTGGAATGTGAGGAGGGATTCAGAAATGTCCATGGAAACACTGTTGGTCATGAGACTTTTATCTGCTAGACTGAACCCTGGCTTTGGAGTCTGTCCTTGTCCCTCAAAACAAAATTGGCATTCTGTTAAAACTGGGGATTTCTTTGTAATGTGAGGCCCTTGCTAATTTAGAAGCATCTTTAACCATTTGATGCTTATGTACTTTGGCTGTGCTCCAAGTCAAATGTTTCTGGCTAACTGCACAGATTATTCAGGCCAGATATTCTGTGCTGCGGTGTTTGAACTTTCACTGGTTAGTAATGCTGCCCTGGAAGCCAGAAGAGGAGGGTCAGTTCTAGAAGTATGGGAAAATAAGAAGGTATTGAGCATTTCCCTTTTTCCCATCCCAGCCTCAACAGGCAGAATTTAAACTTTTGCAAAGAACATAGTATGCCAGTGACAGGTTTTGGGAAGGTGATAAAGACAGTGCTCCCCTGTCTGATGCCAGAATAAGATTAGGAAGACTGACCAAGCATGAATCAAAATAGGAAGCACCATCCCTGGACACTTCTGAAAGCTACAGGGAAGGAGAACTTCCATTTCCACATATCTAGGGAGAATGAAAGGGACTAAGGAAAGAATAGCAACAAAAGGGTCAAAAGGTATAGGACATTTTACCACTTACCATACAGATCATGCATACTCACCCCAGGAGGGGAGGGTTCTTGCTGCCTACAAATCTGTGCAGTGCTGCTTGTACCTGTATGATTCATTTCTGCTATCTGCATTTGTGCCAAAATATAGATAGATACCCAAGCAGGCGCATCCCTAGATGGAGAGACCAACAGACACAGACAGGTGGGGAGGTCTCCTTTTTCCATTCTGCCTTCTGGAGATTTTGGCATACTTCCTCCTTCATTATTCACTACTTTATTGGCTATACATCTGAAAAAATGGAAGAAAAAAATAAGAAAAACACTGACAATATAGGAGAGCAGAGTAGAATCAATAAAATCAGACAGGAGAAACAGAATGAATGTATTTTTTTGCACTTTCAGCAAGTAATTCTCACTGCTTCTGATCAAAGTCCTGAGGAAACTATAGTCCTGCCTCTTCTGTCTCCTCCTTGGAGAACAGACTGTCTCAGCTTCACTTTTCAAAGCAACTGTTTTGATCTTAAAGGTGATAAGTACTACAGAAAACATGAGGCGAAACACAGTGAAGTTATTTTGCTCAGCTTCCTCCATGCTTTTCATCCAGTGATAAAACTGAGGCATGGGACAGTTGCGTGTCTGGGTTCCTATAGACCAGGGATCCAGCTGTGGAAGTCTGTTTTGTAAAACGTGAGGAAAACATCACTAATGCTTTTTATGGGATTTTTAAAAAAAAAAATAAATTTGCCAGTAAGCTCTACCCAAGGTGCTTTCCAATATTTCCCTTGTCCTATTGACACTGACACAGAAAGCTTAGACTTCAAGCACTGAATTCTAAGGGCTATAAATCCCTAGATCTAGTCCAATTTCATCTGCCTCTGAACATTCAGGGAAGCTCTGAGTCTGATCCAAATTGTCCCTACCTTACGCTCTGACTCTTCTTCTTGTCATGTTTTATATACTTATTGACTTTTACAGAGCTTCCTGAGTAATTCTTCAAGGAAGATTGACTGATTTAAGGGGTTAGTCATCCTGCAGGTTAGTAAACATGACAGCTGGTTGAGGATTAACAGGAAATCATGAATAAAATCATTGGGATTGATAAGGGATTCTCAAGCAATTAAAGTTTTCTTGCAGGAAGTCAAGTAGAAAAAAGAAATGTAGTGAAGGTCAAAGAAGGATGACCTTCTACCTGCTGACAGCCACCGAGGCCTGAAATACAAGATGTACAAGCAGAGTTAGTGTGAGATGGTTAACAACAAGAAGGTAAAGTGCTAGAGGACTGCAGGCTGAGGTGTAGGAGACTGGGCAGAGCCGTTCAGGAGTGGAACAGCTGTGAGGCCAGCGTGTCAGTGCAGAAGCAAGTCAGTGGAGGGGGTGTGGGGAGTGTGGTGTGTGTAAAGATGCAAAGCAGGGTTAAAATGAGTTGGCAAACAGGTTTGGGGTGCTTTTTGTTGCCTGCCCTGTGGTGCCAATGGTAGAGAAAATTGTATGATAAGACCAGGTAGGAGAACTACCCTCCAATCCCTTCTCCAGGTGGGAGTTGGCTAATGTACCGCAGAGAGCAGACTGTGATGACTTTAGGCAACTTCCCTCCCCTTTCTGATACCTCTATCTACTTCGTCACTAGGATTGAGGTTTCCTGCATAATAACTACTTCTTTCTTACTCTCTTCCCTCGTTACTGATTTTCTTCATGCAACATCTCAGTTCTCTGTGTTAACCTCTAGCTGCTTCTCCTGCTCTGTAAATCCCCACCAATGACTTCAACGTTCCAGGTGTGAGAGGCTCTGGTACTTTGTTTAATGAACTGGAAATGAATTGGAGCCTACTAGCTCTGGAGAACCCATACCAAGAGCCATCTGTTGTGAGCTACAAATGCTGATTGGTATTCAGTGAGCTGAGCTCCAGGCTTATGTATGCTACCTGGCCCCTCAGTTGATTACTGAGTTCCTGACAGCTTCTAATGTGTGTCACAGCGAGGAATGTCAGGACGAGTCAGGAAAATATGTTTAGGCAGGGTTGGCTTGAAGGGAGGGAGCCTAGAGTCTGGTACGGCTTCATGTTTGTCCTGTGGGGTAGGGCAGAGAATATTGTGGGCGAAGGGATGTGCTTTAGAATACTTGGCAGAATTTGTATTTTATTAAAGTTTTATAATCTCTTCCTTTTAGTCTGATATCCTGGAGTTATGTGCTTAAGGGAACACTGCAGCTTTCCTTTTATATTTTTATAAAGCTTATTTAAAAAACCAAGACACTTATTTTTGCCCATGCAACAAAAGTCTTTAAATATTACCTGAATGTGACCTTTAAAATCTGAGCCAGAAAGCAACAGAAAGGAAGCCTAAACTGTTGTTGCTCATGTTAGCATTTTGTTAATTTTTAAATAATGCGGGTTTCCAGAATACTCTGATTCATGGCTTTGGTTATGCTGTTATGTGTGGGAATATGTTTAAGAGTTAAACAGGATTTTGCCTGGTGTGACAGGATTGTACAGCTATAAGGTTTCTGGATTTGTTCATCTCAGCAAGGTGTTCTCTCAGGGCTGAAGTACAGCACTATGAAGATTGCATGACCTGCTGTCGACTAATCTTACTGTTCTTTAGTTTTTCTCACTCATCAGGAGCTTCTTAGTTTCAGGAGATCTTATGGTGCTGCAATTGGAATTAAGTTTATTAACACTTGAAAGAAGATATGGTCTCTGCCCTTTCCCCACCCATGGTTTTGTTCACCTGGAGGGTTCTGGAGCAACAATTTCCACTTAGGAGAGAGACTGCTTCATTTTTTTAATGTACAATTCCAAGAGTCTAGCTCATGCTTAGCAAATAACATCCTAAATTATCAAACAGTGTGAGTAGTGGAAGGAGTTTAATTTAACCTTTTCATTTTCAGAGTCTAACAGCCAACGGGCAGTGAACAGAGGCTACCTGGGTGGATTGCTGAGACTCTATCAAGACTGGCATCACAATGATGTCTCCAACAACTACATTTATATTCGTAGGGGTCTCCTGGTCTGCCTAAAGCATGTAACCAACATCCAGCTGGGCAGGGAGACTTTTCTTGGATCCCAGGGTATGGAGATTCTCTTCACAAGTGTACAGGTAAATTTTGCTTTTGTGTTTAAGTGAGTTCCTACTGAACCTTGTGGGAATTGTAGTTCAGGCTTTTTCTCCCCTGTGGATACTGCTGTCTGCTTGGACATCCTCTCCCAAAGAATGGTGCAGTGTCTCCACAGAAGGGTTGCTTGGGTGTTTCATGAGATGTTTCCTTTCAGGTATCCAGATGGATAATTCCACCCAATTGGTTTTTTCCATAAAAAATTATTTATTTGGCCAGGCCCTCGTAAATGAGAAACATTAAACATTAAAGCCCAACTTTAATCGTGTGAAATGTTAATGTGGGTCCATCGAGAAAGATGACGTGGCCCTGAATGGGATCCCTGAGGTACAGAAAGGGCAGGTACAGAACAGTAATGGTTTCCTTGGTCTCTCACCAACATACTTAGTTGTCTTTGGAGAAGTCACTTATGGAGAAACCTTCAGTTCTTGACCCATGTTATTTGTTAAGGAGTGTTTCCGCTGTCATTTTTACCAGCCAGTGCATCATCTCATCATAGGACCACCACAGACAATAAAAAACCTGTCCCCTTCTCCAGAAAAACCATTGCCTTATGACCTGGTGCATTGGCTTCTTCACCTTTCCCATTGCTGTCATGAACAAATGTCCTGCGACTGAAAGATATTTCTTACTAGTAGTGGATGGTAGATTGGTAGAGTTTTTTCACTTCATTTTCCTCATGAGCGTTGATGGCTTCTTCAGATGGGATGAGGTGGCTAGGGCCAGTAGATCTTTCAAGGGACTATGACCTATGTTAGTGAGAAGTCCCTGGTCTGCAGAAACTGGAAGAGGGTGGATGGCAACAGCTGCTTGAGGGTAGATCTCAGCTCATTCCCTCTCAAGAGCCTTCTACAACCCATGTAGTTTTCTGAGCTAACATCTCCTGATAGCTCAGCCTGCGAGCAACCTCATGGAAAGTGCAAGTCTGGGGTCACCTTGGGTGAACAAACAGGAAATGACACACTAAAGCTCCAGTGAACACTGATAACCCTAATTCCTCCGAAGGTTAGAAGTAGAGCGGAAATGACAGCTTTGGGGGGCCTCCAGTTTACTTTTTTTCTACTCTGTGCTACTAGGGAGGTCTTGGAAGGGGAATTACCAAGGTTAATAAATTCAAAGCTCAATGTTCCTTCACTACGGGATATGTCAGTCTTATAGTGTCTCTCCAAGATATGAGGTGTTGGGAGGAGTCTGACAGCCCTGACTTGCTCTGACTTGAAGTAGAGACTGTTGCTGCTACTAAAATCTTCATAATCTTCATGGCAGACAGAAAATGGGAAATCTGTTTTCCTGAGAGGAACTGCAGGCTATAGTAAGAGAGAAAGAGACAGAAAAGAACAGCTACTGCTCGGGAAAGCAATGGCACGTTGTGTCTGTAGATAATATTTTAGTGCCTTTAGGTATTTTCTGGCTGTGATGATTAGCCTTGACCAAACTTTGAGCATCTAATGAGATTTTAAAGGTGCTAAAAGCTTGCTATAAAAATTCTGCTGAAACTTTTGTTTATTTTGTTGAACTATTGAAATGGCAAGAGTTTTGCCAATATGGGTTTGTTTTAAGTCCCCAGTGGAACTCCTGTTTACAAGACTGGCTTTCAGTTGGAACCTCTCCAGCTGTCTATTTTATGGGCTGATGGACAGCTGAAATACCTGACCTTTTAATAGACCTTTAAGCCTGTGTTTTTACAGGAAGAGCCAATAGTTCAAGGACTGTCTCCTTATATAGATTAGAAGTGACGGCTACTGTATTTGAGGAGAACTTAAGAGATATTTTAGGAGAACTTTAGAGATATTTTGAGTTCTGTTCCTACCTGGAATGAAAAATAAGTTTAGATAATGAAATCATTCATGAAAAGGAAGCACTTTTGACTCCCATTTCTTTTTCCAAGTTCCACTTAGAGTTTCATGGCAGTTAAATGATATATTCACATTAGCAACTGGCTGGCTTTGTGTGCGGTGACATGGCTGCCTACCCTGAGACAAGAAAATGGGTTTGTATCCACTTTAGGAGAGACTGGTGCATAGAACATTATTTGTTATTTTATCATTTGTCTCTCTGATTTCTTAAGCTTTCTCAGTATCTCTTCAGTGTTCATTTACTAGGATCTAGTTTAGACCCTATGTTATCCTATACTTCACTCTATTTTGCAGTAGTAACATGCATTAGCATAATTATCTTTTGCCTTACTGTCATATTGAAACCTCCTTTTTTGTATACATCACATTTATCATAATATCTGGACTATTCCAGATTCAGTAGAGAAAAATTGAGTGTGGAGGCTAAACAGCAGATCCTCTAATTTTAGGTTAGCTTCACATGGATTTTCTGAGCTAAGGATTCACTCCCTTCCCTCATTCACAATATCCCACCAAAAAAACAGTGTGGTTTACACACACACAAAGCAGCCTCCTGTCTGTTTCTCAGGGGGTCAGTAAAAAAAGCTTTTCAGTCATCTTTAAGCTATGTTATCTTGGAATCTGAAAGCGCTTTATGAACAGTAATGAAAACAGTCCCACAAATTCCCTGTAAGGGGAAGGCTTGCTTGCACTTGTAAGCTAATTTGCTATAAAGAAAAATGATTTTCAAATAACATCATTGAATAATTCCATGTGTGGAAGTTTGTTGTATGGATGAAAATGCCTTGATCTTGACTGTCTTAATTCACCCTGGCAGTGAATTAAGATAGCTGGCCCAAGGCAGACGTTTATACAGTCCTGTGTTTGCTGTTCTAGTAAAAACAGTTATAATAAACAATAGTAAGACTGTTGAAGAATGTTGTTCTGTTCCCACATGTAGACAAACTTTCCTAAGCTTTAATAACAAGCTAACTAAGGCACCCAAAAATTATATGACAGTGAATAAACTGAAAAACCGGGAATTGAAACCAGTTCTCCTTAGTGTTTGCTCCAACCACAATAAAACTTTCTTTGGAGATGCTTTCAGAATTGTGTTTTCTTTCTCCCTTGTTCTCTAATAGCCAGTGATCTAGAAATACATGGTAAGATTCTTATAGTGAGTCTTGTAAGCATGTCAGCTTTAGATGATTTTTCTATCCTCCCTACAGGAATCCTGGTTAATCCCACTGAATCTTATAATGCCGTTCAATCATACATGAGAAAACAGAATAAAATCCTGTGCAACCAAAAAAAACCCCACCCCAAACCAATACAGCTGTTTTCCTGTTTCTGATTATGATGTACTTCATGTGCTTTGGTCATCTTCCTGGTTTTGCTGATTTTTTCTTTTTATGTTCTTCTTGTTGTTCAGCCAAAATCTTTACTGGGCTGTCAGACAATAGCACAAAGCTCTTTGGGTTGTTGCATTTTATCTGTGCTGAAGGGATAGAGAAATATTAAATGGTATTAGAATGTTCTGTAATATTCCTCTTTTGCTTTATAGATCATTCATGCTGGTTATCTGACTTGCATT